>NC_091125.1:58293973-58446473 GCF_040183065.1 Periplaneta americana | reverse complement strand
ATTTATTATTAATTAATTAATTTATTTATTTAACCTGGTAGAGATAAGGCCTCTACCAGGGGATTACAACTACAATAGTAAGCCTAAGAATAAAATTACAACTATAATTAGAATTAATATTAAATTTGCAAATACAATAAAAATCAAAGTACTAAAAGATTAACTCATTAATAAAGGCTAGACAGTTTATGGTAAAAGTTAAGAAGAGACAAAACTTTTTTATTAATTAAGTAAAAATTAAACCTACTCTACGCAGTAAGAAAATGCTTAATAAGTTTGCTTTTGAACGCTGCTAAATTCCGACAGTCTCTGATGTCACTGGGTAAGGTAATCCACAAGCGCGAGAGCGAGATTGTGTATGATGATGAATACGATAATGTCTTATGTGTTGGTATGGCTAGTATGCGGCTATTTTGTGGGAGGCCGGAGGGCAAAAGACCTTTGGGGAGGCCGAGATGTAGAGGGGAGGATAATATTAAATGGATTTGAGGGAGGTGGGATATGATGACATACATTGAATTAATCTTGCACAGGATAGGGACCGCTGGCGGGCTTATGTGAAAGCGGCAGTAAACCTGCTGGTTCCTTAAAAGCCATTTGTAAGTAATAATACATTTATAAACACAGTTAATAAATAAATAAATAAACATATAAATAAATAAATAAATAAATAAATAAATAAAAAATAAATAAATAAATAAACAAATAAATAAGCAAATAAATGAACAAACAAATAAATAAATAAACAAATAAATAAATAAATAAATAAATAAATAAATGAATGAATGAATGAATGAATGAATGAATGAATGAATGAATGAATGAATGAATAAATAAATAGACAGACATTACCTTAAACTCTCCAGTAATATCCTTAATATTTGCGCCGTTTTCAAGGCGTTAAATGTTGTTTACTTTTGGAGAAATACTCAGACGTAAACGTGTTTGTGACATAATACCTTAACGGTATGCGGAGGCTTGAATTCCAGTCACAACAAGAGACCACGCTGTACTGTTTTGCTGCTTTCTTTAGACTCAAACGCTTTCTACTAAATCAGTGGGGCAGTGTAACTACCGATACATTTAAAGATCGCACGAAACTGATTCACTACGATGGAGTTCGAGGAGCTATTCAATCTATCGGCATTTTACTGTCGTCCACTCACGGGATTGTTGGGGCTTGGTCCGAAATATTGTGGAAGAAGTGAACTTGATTATCTATACCTCTCTTTTCTTATGCCCATGCCTGGTTTAAGTAGATAAACGCCCACACCTGTAAAGTAACGTTAGCGCGTGACCCGGGTCCGAATCCCGGTTGGGGAAAGTTACCTGATTGAGGTTTTTCTGTTTTTTTTTCTAAACCCAAGATGAGCAAATGCTGGGTAACTCGGTGCTGGACCACGGACTCATTTCACCGGCATTATCACCTTCATCTCATTCAGACGCTAAATAACCTAAGATGTGGATAGAACGTAGTAAAAAAAGCTACTAAAGAAAGTAGATAAATTGGTATTAAAATTGTGAACTGAGTAGCATAACTTGCAGTTGCTGTTGTTGAATTTTTCATATAAGCTTATATATTTAGATGTTCATTTTTGCACGTACGTCTGACTCTCGTCATAATTACGAAACTCGTAATGATTAGTCTGCACCAAAGACGTTATATAATATCACCTAGACTCAACATGGAGCGCTGCTGTTCTATCCAAAATTGAAATCTTTCTGCACATGTTTACTCCGCCATGTGATTAGAAACATTAGCATTATACACATAGCTAGCCGACACTGTTGATGAATATTTCTGCTGTGTTGATCACCAAAATTTCGTTAACTTTTGTGAATGAAGCTTTTCATTATGTTCATTAACATTTGTCATTGCGCATATGCAGAAATCTTGGCGAAACATGCCCTTCGAATTTAGCCACATAAATGTTGTAGATGTATACGAGTCAATTTAAAATACATGTAATTAGTCTGTACTGCCCTTCCAAGCCAAAAGGCCGAATCTCAAAACTTGAATATTTTTCAGTATTGAGAATTTAGTGAATGATCAAAGCGCGCCTACTTTTAAAGTTAATTTATTGGAATTTTCAGCGCATTCATTATTAAAATATATTCAAAATATATAGAATACAATTTTTAGGCTAATTAGCTTACATTTTTGTGGACAATTTGAGATACGCCTAATTTGCTAAGTATTAATATTAATTGTTGAAGATACTGATATGCTTAGCAAATTAGGCGTATCTCATATTGTACATAAAAAACCAGTAAGTGAAATTAACTCTGTTTTATTTTATTAATTATTTTTATTATTTTAATAAATTACAACACATACTGCATAGCAGTATTGTAAGAAATACTGCAATCTAAAACAAATATTATCTAGAAAATTAGTGAAGAGACAGCAATTTATTTATCAATCATTCTGTTAACACTCTATATTAATGATACAAAGGTACAACATAGAAGTTGAAAATAAATGTTTGGTTATATTTACTAAGATACACAGTTCACAAAACACTTCTACATAAATTACTGAGGTAAATAAATTAAATAAAAAAAAATAACAAAACAATGAAAAGTTAGTTAATACCAAGTAATTGATACTTGAACATAATACAATTTTAGTCATCATTTACTGGAAGATTCTCCCAAAATGTCAGTCTGTTTTTCATTATTCCACCCAAATTACGAATTATGGCACTCTTTTTTTAAGCAGGGAATCCAAGAGGTTTTCGTTGCTGCTCAGGACGTGGTAACTGTTCCTTCCTTCAGTTTATTTTTCCAGTCTGGAAATTTATGTTGAATGATGTACCATCAAAGTCATTTTTGTACTGCATACTGTATGATCCTCTGGAAACCGATATTTCAACCATATCATGCAGACAGGTTCTTGAATGAATCAGGTCCAATTTATATGGTGATGAGTAGTCAGACCAAATGAAAAAAATGCTGAAGCTCAACTGACAGTATCTCAGTTTGGTAAGATGCTAATTTTACTGCATCTACAAAGTCTGCAAAATCATATACTTTATATCCACGCCTTTTCACTGAGTGTTCTACTTTGTGATGAAAAGATCAGAAGGCATGAACGAATGGCCTGGTTCAAAATATCTTATCAAAATTTCATTAGTACTTACTTCATTTGAATTAACAATGTAAATCAAAAATGAAAAGAATGTCCAATTTTTGTTCTGGACCGTGCAGTTGTCCAACCATAGAGTAATTTTTAACAATCTCTCTTGTACTTGAAAAGATTGTAGAAAGTGCTTACTATTTCTTCTTTGCTCCTTTTAAAGAGAGCCTCGTGCCGGACAGCTGCAAACGGCTTGCACATTCCCCCCCCCCCCCAACAGGAACGAAGCTCTCATGTAGCCAGTCAAACACTTGTGAATATAGCTACCTTAAATGTGCCCAGTCTTGGCAACAAGATAACTTTTTGAAGATCTGCATAATAAATTATTTTGTTAACCTCTTCAATTTTTCCAGTATCTTCTCTGTATTTGGCCCGAGATTTTGATGCTCTCTCAATATATTTTCCACATTTTACAAGTTTAAAAATTACTGTCCAAATTTTCCTTTGTGTGCCTATCATTATGCACATTGAAGATTTCACAGTTTAGCAAAAGATGTCCATTTCACTGACTACCATTCGGTACTTTTCATATGAACATTTGTAATTAACATTCTGAGTAATAAAATCATGGTGCATGGCAGTCAGAGTTATATCACTTGGTAAATAAAGACGATTAGGTGCATACTCCCTCCGGTAATGTACTAAAGTGATATAGTAGGATTAAATGAATTTATGTGTCTACGAATTATTTCATTGTACATTTTGTTGTCTCTAAAATATTTGTCCATATGAACTATCAGTCCAATAGGGATAAAAATATATATTATTTTACTTACGTGGTGATTATAATGGAGTTTCTAAAATAAGATTGAGTAGACTCAATATTCTGCGTCTTGACTACATAACAACTAACAAGCAAATGAAAATTGTGACATGTTTTCAATAGTAATCTAGAAAAATTAATTGGAACACACCTTGTATATTAATTTTCATGATCAACAATGAATTAATTATAAGAACTATGTTTAAACTATGGGAAATAAGCATTCGGGTAGTGGTGATTACATTGCTGAGAACGGATTAAAACACGAAGGATTTGTTACTAATGCAGTTACGTCTAATTTGACTAGAATGGCAAATAGGAAATACTAAGCGAAAAGAACGTATGTCTGAGAAACGGCCTTTTTGCTTAGAAAAATGAACTTCCGCCAAATTCGCTTAGGAATTCATATTAATTTTGAGATACGGCTTTCATTAAATCACATTTTAAAGGCACAATTTATTGAGAAACGGCCATTTCCTTTAGGAAATAGATATATTAGCATCTGAACTATCCAATTATTTCAAAAACTGATTTTCAGAAAATCTTTGAGATACGCCCTTTTGGCTTGGGAGGGCAGTGTATTCTTGTGAACCTTTGTTTTATTAGTAATTAAATTCATGTTTTCTTATCCTTACTGATTCTCTGTGGTTCCTGTATAAAGCTTCACATACGTCTGGTACAATAACTGAAATTTCTCGCTTTGATAAGATAGTTAAATACTTGACAGAGGTATGGAAATATTAGTTACCGAGAATCGTAAGGTCTTTTATTACTATGGCATGTCCACCGTTTGTGTCTTTCTTAATTTAACCAGGTCTGCTCAATAATAATATTGAAGATCATCTGGAGACATTCTTAGAAAATTGCGAAGGCCCGTACTATCATAGCTATATATTATTAAGAATTCAGACGATTTTTTCTATACAAACTAAACCTGCTTAAGAAGTGTTGCGCAAAGAGAATTGTTTCAGCAAAGTGAATATAAATATTATCCTTAATAAAACTGGTTTGTTAGGAAAATAACTTTGTAGAGCTGCAGGCTATAAGGTGACCATTTTGTATGTGGAACGTAAACAGCAGCGCTGAAGTCGTGTGTTGTCAGTCTGTGAGAAAGAGAAAGAGGCATGTAGTCACTACTGGATAGTCCGACTTTATTACAGGTAATAATGTTTCCGAGAATGAAATAACGTCGCACATAGTAGACTATAGGTCATCGCGGTAGTGTATAGAAACATAAAATACAGAAAATAAAATTGTAAATACGTTATTTAACACGATATGTAGTAGACTATAGACCTGAAATAACATAAAATGTGAAATAATAGCACAAAGTGAGGAAAATAAATTAATAACTATAAGATGAAAATATACTTGTCAGTTAACTTGGGAATCAAATATCTTCTTAAAATTTCATTATAATAGGCGGTAGCATTGTTTTTTCTATATAAATCATATAGGCACCGGAAATGGAACCTATCTCATCTCCAGGATGCACAATAATTAAACAACCTGTTCTTCTGTTGGAAAAAAAAAACAGGTAGACTACGCTAGCATGCTGCCAACATTTTTTACTGTACAATATGTATATCCAGGTCTCGGTTTAGGATACCATTGGCCTTTTCTGCTCTGATACATGGGTCATTCAATGTTACTGGCAACATTTGAATTAACAACAAAGAACACATTTTTGGAACAGTCACATTGTTGCACTGCTCAGATGTAATCTCCTCCAACATGAAGAACTCGCCTCCACACCTCAGAGAGACGACGGATGCCATTCGCAGCGTCTTGTTGTACTGATCTTTTAACAGACTGCTCTACTGCTGCTGTAATTGCCTGTCTGGTTCTAAAGTGAACTCCTCTAAGTGGTAATTTCATTTTCGCGAAAAGGTCAAAATCACATGGGCTTATATCTGGGGAGTATGGAAATGCTCTAGAATTTCCCAGTTCCATCTGCGAAGTAAATTAACCACAGGGGCAGCTATGTGACAGCGAACACCATAATGTAGTACAATAGGATGAGAATTCAGGAGATTTGGACGTTTACGGCGCACAGCTGGTCTTAAATGGTGTTCCAGAAAGTAACTGTAATTGCACCATTCACATGATTTCCTGCAGGAACTGAATGAGTGACAAGGACACCGTCAAAATCATAAGCAACAATGAACATGACTTTAAGTGGATCCTGTTCTTTCCGATACTTTTTTGGCCGTGGGGAATCATTGTGCCTCCACTCATTTGATTGTCGCTTCAATTTTGGTTGGTAGCATCGAACCTAGGTTTCATCTAAAGTTATGATACGTCGAAGGAAACGCTCCTCTTCACGTCCCATAGCGTTCTATGTGCAATCTCGCTGTTTCCATTCTGTCACATGTTTTCCTCTTTAAGATTGTGTGGAACCGACCGAGCGCAGATTTCCCTTATCTTTAATTTCTTCTTAAGTATGTGAAGAATCGTATCAGAAACAATTCCAACTTCCCTTGCTAGTTCAATATAAGTCCAACAACGGTGTTCTTCCAGTAGTGTTCTTACAGCGTTCACATGCACATCATCACTTGCCGATTACGGTCTGCCAGCTCCATGTTTTTTTTTTTTTAATGAACATCTTCCTTCCCGTTGCGAAATGCATGTGCCCACCTAGCCACGATACGATATGATGAAGTCTCTCTACCACAAGCTTTCAGTAATGCAGTACAGCATTGCCGAGCATTCTTGCCTCTTGCAATCTGAATTTCAATGAAGCATCTTTGTTCGTATTTGCTAAACATTTTAGAGCACTACAGATAAGTCTACAAATTAAACTCACTACAAATATCTTATAAATGAGATTATTGTCTTCATACTCACAGATAACACACATCAAATGCTCTTCTTTCTCAATGTTATCAGCTCTGATAGCGCCATATACAAACATTGTTGTCACTAATTATTGTATGTATGTATGTATGTATGTATTCACACTGCAAATGGGTATGTACACGGTGGCAGTGGTAACTAATTACACTCAATAATGACAATAATGAACAAAATTAATAAAAAATACAATTAATAATAATAATAATAATAATAATAATAATAGGGAGCATCCTAACGATCACTTAAAATAACATTTAAAGTAAATGTAATTTGTATCTTAACCCTAAGTTCGAACTAAAATCCACGAGTATGATATGTTCACACCTGCACAAGTACCTTTCAGCACCACACTCATATCGCTGACAACTCACTCACTGCACTGGAACTACGACACATTTCACTGATTCTATCCTGATTTCACTAACATTTCAAAAACATTTCACTGTTCAAATACTTTGCACTGCCACTATAAACTATAAAGCTTCACTGACAGAAACACACTTCACTTACACAACACACTTCACTGACAACACACTTCACACTTCATTTACACAACACACTTCTTCACTGATACAACACTTCAATAACAAAATATTGATTACACCCTTTAAATAGTATGTATAATATACTACCGTCTATTAGTAAAGTCCTTAAGCCTATTTTTAAATACATTTTTGGTTATTGATAAAGCCTTTAGTAAGTCTTCAGGTAAAGCATTCCAGTCCCTGATAGTACGATTGAGAAAAGAAAACTTTCTAGTGTCCGTCGTCTGTCTTCTTTCCCTCAATTTATATGAGTGATCGTTCCTTGAAGAGTAATTTGGCGGCTGCAACCTATTTTTTACTTCTCTCCAGTCAGGCTCACGTCTGAACATTGCGCACAATCGAATTCGCGTTCTCCTGTCCGTGAGTGTGTCCCATTTTAATGGTGAATTATTACGACAACACTTGAGAGTCCGTTTTCTAATCTTTTCCAGTGTCTTAACATGTTCTAATCTGTAAGGATCCCAACATGCAGCACATATTCCATTACTGGACGAACTAGTGATTTATATGCAATCTCTTTGGATTTTTCAGAGCCTTTTCTTAGTATCCTCATCACAAAGTGTAACGCTCTCCATGCTTTTCCCGCTGTGTAAGTAAATTGTTTCCCTCAACCGAGATCGCTGCTAAATGTTATGCCTAGGTATTTACATTTGTTAACTTCCGGAATGATTTCACCCCCTAACGTATACGATGCGATTATTTTATTTCTTTTTCTTGTATAGCTCATGGCTTTGCTCTTTAGAGAATTTATTTTCATTTTGTTGGCTATTGCCCAATCATTTATTCTATTGAGGTCATTCTGAAGAAGAGTAGTATTGTCATAACTTTTTATTTCCCTATATACGATACAATCATCCGCGAATAAGCGAACCCTGGACAAGATGTTAACTGGCAGATCATTTACAAAAGCCAGGAATAGAAGAGGTCCCAAGACACTCCCCTGTGGGACTCCGGAAGTAATTTCAATTAAGTTTGATCATTTTTCCCCACCCGTACACTCTGAGTGCGACAAGTTGACCCATGTATTTTATTTTTCCGTAGAAATCAGAGATAGGTTACTCTTTTTGCAATTATGTCATTTAGTTCACAAAGAAGCTGACGATTATACGATTATCTTCACATTTTTTAATCTCTATAGAATGAACGATTTTTTTAATGTTTCTTTATAAACTGTAAAATTTCTTCTTTTTTTTTTTCTTACAAAAATATATGTAGGTTGATGCATAAGTTTGTAGCATTTTTGTTCGACATCACAATACTTCATTGTTTATCGTTTGTCATTTGTTATTTGAAATGTTGTGTTTATAAATTAATACGTCTTGAATTTTGCGGATTGAAGAAAGTTTGTACTATTTGTGGATTAGAAGATGGAGTGTCAAGTGAAAATAAAAAGAATTCCTCCGACATATTCTTCAGTTTGACTTTAATAGAGGAGGAAAGGCAGCGGAGGCGGCTCGAAACATTATAAATATAATTCCATCTACCAAAATTCAACATTCAAGCAATCGCTATTAACAAACAAACATCCCCGACCTTGCAGGAAAGACCTCAGATCTTGGATTGGTAGGCTATAGCCGTGCCGTGATTTGTGTCATTACCAACAAGAAACCAATGTAGCAAAACAACTATGTGCTGTGCCTCATTGAAGTAGACTTTTATCAGATTCATGATATGTGGTGTAAGGAACAACTGTAGGTCTACTGTTTCCGTCATAGAATTTACTTTCCCCTGTCTACGAAATCGCATTTTTTTCACGTACAATATTCTGCACAATGCAAATCTAACTTTCAGGTATAGCTCTATGTGAAGCTGAGTTGAACAATTTCAATAGAGTTCTTGGGTAGCCAGTCGGTAGAGCATTGGTGTGCTTAGCCAAAGATCCTGGTTCGATATCCAGCCCCGGAACAATTTATGCCTTGAAATTACTGAAATATTCTGCACAGTTGGCGTGAGGATCGTGCTGGAGGTTGTGTAACATATACACGTCTATATTTTGATGTATAGATTTCTCCACTATCTGACATATTGTGTTTATCCTCATTTTCAACTTCAGAATCAGATAATCCAACTTCTTCGATGTTGTCCTCAACTTCACTTGTTTATGTATCTGATTCGTCTAAGACAGTAGTCGTCAGCACTTGCTGAAATGGGTAATAGGTAAGAAGTGCATCGGAATATCCGCGGGTAAGAGACGCTAGCCCGAGGTTGCACTGTGCTAATGATCGCTGGTCTAAGACATCATTGATTATCTCTTCCATGAAGGTTTCACAAATTGCACATGCCGACATAACTATCTGACTATGTCTATGAACAGAAAAAATGAGAAAGACAAGTTCCCATAATAAGAAGGAAATTGTAACAAAAACCCGACAGCTGTTAATACCATTGTTGAAGAGAAATATCTATTTCAAACGTTCAAACAATAATTGAAAATAAAATATAAATAAAACTTGAATTTTCCGACCCTTTCTATTACCAACGGGGGGGGGGGGGAAGGGGCTCCAAGGCCCATAACAGGTTTGCAGTTTTTTAAATTATTTTTTTATGAAAATAATTTTAAAATATCTCACAGTTTGACAGTTTATGGTCCAACTGGCACTAATTTTTTTTTTTAATTTGATTCGAAAAACTTAGTGAGTTAATAATGAAAAACTAAACCTGTGGACCTTAGAGACCCTCCCCCGCCCCGTTGGATTGCTAGGGTTAAAGTTGATGAAAAAATAAGAAAGCAGGCAAAAAACCAATCACTTCTTGACGAAACCAACTTTCATAATATGCACTACAATGCTCATAAATGTTGGCAGGATGTAAACATGTCTTGTGTTTACACTAATGATAGTTCCGACCAAAACATAGTAGTTGTACATGCTAGTGGTGATGAATGATTTATTCCTGGCGCTTCTGATGTATGATACAACATTTAATACGGGAGATTATCATAATTAAATCTATTAAAATGCATGACAATGCAAGTAATACCAGTTCTTTCCCCAGAAAGCATTGTTATGTCAAACAACTTCCACCTACCATATGAACAGGCAAGTAAGTCCTTTTCTACCAAGGTTTTAAAGGTGAATTACAAACTTGACTTGCCAAAATTGACATAGCATTGATGCGAAATTGAGAAGAGGCGAATTTATTAGAAATAGTGCAGCACGCTTCAAAAAGGTAAATTTCTCTAGTGACAGAACGCTACGCACTAATGCAATCACACACGTAAGAAATCCAACTGAGTGTTTTTTTCTGCATATGTATATCTATTATTCAATTACTAACATGTTTTTTGTGAGGTGATTTCATGCTTCTCATAGAGTTCTGTGATATTTGTTAGACTACCACATAGGTAGTATAAATTATGGCGCTTCATTGTGTGAAATAGCGTGTAACTGTACTCACCTTCTGTTCAACTTCCAGTAAGAAGCGAGATCCTGTACTGTAAAGTCGTTGAAGATATTAAATGCTTAAATGCTTGTTTCTAGAATCAACGCCCTCCTTCAACGCAATCTCCCTTCCCTCACTTTCATCCAATCAAAGTACACGCTACTAAAAGATAAACAAAGAATAATGTTGATATAATAGTTTATTTTTCAGGGAGTGACTGTTCAACTATGCTGCTGAAAAACAAAAACTTGTCGGACGTATTTCTGTAATGAAGGCCAAGTCAAGGAGTACTAGCGCAAGATCATTTGTCACTTGATATTACGTGAGACAATTTTGAGTTGGTGGGAGCAGAGGAATAAGTAAACAGAATCTTAGTTCAGAAAATGATAGATTTTTTTATAGTCTTGAAGCTATACACGTCAAAACTTAATCCTCATAGATACACATAGGGCATGGAAAACTATTTTTTCTTACAGCTAACTGCAACGATAAAAAAGCAGTATGGTTTTACACTCTCACTTTTCATTTGTACACATACTACACGCTAGCAGTAGGCCTATCTATCACGGGCACTGAGAAGGAAGACTGTCATGGCCAAAGCTCGGAACTTGGGGACTTGTGTGTCGTGTGCATGAGTAAGGTTACAGGTACAACGTACACAAAGCTCACCCTGCAAGTACTCAGGGACAGTCGTGTGTACTAAGAAAGTGGTCACATCGAATGACAGGAAGACGGACGAGGAAACTGTCGTGTCGAAGCCAATGACATTCAGATAATTAATTAGAGGTAAACGGTCTGTTTGAAAATAAGAAAATACGTATTATTCGAATGGGTATTGTATACGTTTGAAAATATATTTCTTAAAATTTAGGTACAGAATTTCGTGGAGGAATTCTGAGGCGATACATTATTTTCTTCGAATGGAGAGTTTATATTTTGTAACTTGTGTCAAACACAAACTAGAGATTGGAAACGGGCATTCATTGAAATACATTGCAGTCCCTTAAATCGGTGGAAAATTTGTCCATAGCCATGGATCAAGTCGTAGTGGAACCTTTCCTAGTAGTGACATAGAAATTGAAAACTATTTTCGAGACAAATTTAGGATACTTATGTTTCTCAGATACGAGATCAGCTAGCAACTACTGAAAATCGAACAGGAAACAGTGACAGTGAAAACATTCAATACTTTATTTCGGCCTAAGACTTTACAATACAATTACAAACCATTTTCCAAATTTGAATTTTTTTAAAATTGAAGCTTTTAAAAAATAAATTTGTAAAATTATCCACGATATAATACAATATTAACAAATGTATTTTTTTTTTTGCCTTTTATTTCTGTCTACTATATTCTTGTTTTTATTGAATATCACTGGCTTCTGTCGAATTGTCAATTTATATTAAATGTGTATTTTTCTCTCTTTTTCTCTTTCTTCTTTATTCTTGCTCTTGTGTTGTATTTATTGGTTTGAATTAAGTTACTTACTGTATTTAGTAAAGTGTCCTTGTAAATGTTATGTTATATTATTGACTAAGACCACACCGTACACGAGCCTGGCTCTTACGGTAGTGGCTAGAAACATTTTTGTTTTATAAATGTAATTTGTATTCAGTAGGTAGCTAGTTAAAATAAATAAAATGAAAAAATTAATTTTGCTCCCGTCATTCATGTGACGTGGAAATAAGTTTCTTTCGTTTCAAATCATGTTTAACTAACAGACGAAGAAGGTATGAGTTCGAAAAATATTCGAATGTATGTAGTCATACACTGTAATAAAATATACAGAGCAGAACTGTAAATTTGATATATTTTGCATGTTTATTTACATATATGCTATAAAATTACTTGTTTCAACCTACCATAATATTATCATTATGTTGTTCCAGCCAGGAACCACTTTTATAGCAGACCTTACAGTACCTCTGTGCTGGAAGCGGGAGTTTGTTGACATTGAAGTCCGGTCGCTTAGCCACGTTCAAAGACACAAGTCCCCAAGTTCCGAGCTTTGGTCATGGCGCGCTCCACGACGATACAGTTGCTAAGATCTGGCCCTATTAACTTGCGTTTGGAGAAAGGAATGTATCCTTCCTGTAATTGGCTACTCCATTGAGGGCGTGTCTAGTTATACTATGAATGTTCATGGAAGAGTAAAATGCTGCTCACGGCCTGCTGTTTATGTTAATTTAGTGCACAGAACTTTAAAAATAGTATACTGTGTTCTTATTTGAAGACCTCGCCGTCCTCTATTGAATATTGTGTAAGTTATTCCATGACTTTGTGTAGTCATCACATAAATATTATTAATGGAGAAAATTCGTTCCGGCACTGGGGATCGAACCCAAGACCACTCAGCTTTCGCCCGGTGCTGTGGATCGGATCCCGGCATAGCTCAGTTGGTTAAGAGCATTCAGCGCGCCAAGTTGAGAGGGTCCTGGATTCGATTCCCGGTACCGGAACGAATTTTTCCCCATTAAACCCTATTGCTGCTTTTGGAGACTAGTTACTTCCAATATTTCTCCTTCGATTTCTATTGAGTCCTTCAGAATCATATGCAATCTCACTCAAGAAGTTGACGCGAATATGCATCTGTGCGCAAAGGAAGGGCTGTTGTTGGGACGAACAGTTGGTTTGTAATTTCGATTCAGTATAGATTTAGGAACTTTGTTTCAGTTCTGTGGACGATGACCTTTTTTTTGTACTGATTTACTCTGAAGCTGTATGTTAAGATTCAAGGCACTGGCCAGTTAATGCTCCACACCACTTGACACATCACTTCATTGGACGCCCAGTCTTATAGAACCAGTCCTCCGAAGGTTACTTTCGAATTGCACGCGGTGAAAAACTTGGTCTGGTGTCATACGACTGCCTAATTGCATACCGGTCAAGGAGGTTTTTGAGTAGCGACTGCATACAAGCTGTTACGGTTCAGTGAATCGTGTCTATAAATGCATAGAGATTATGTAACGAACAGTTGCCTCACCGAAATCCACATCGTTTTTGATGTTCTGAAATTATATTCATATCGTTTATGATGTTCTAAAATGACACTCATTCGTCCGTGGCCGAGTAGTTAACTTCTTTGCCTTCCACCTTGGTGACCCAGGTTCGATCCCCGTCTGTGCCATGAAGATATTTGTGGTGAGGGATTTTCTCGGTGTTCTCCCGTTTCTCCTCACCATTACTAAGCCATTATCATTTCACCATTACTCCATAATTATCCTCATTCTGCGAGATCCCAAGCCAGGCCGTTAGAACAAATTTATTATTATTATTATTATTATTATTATTATTATTATTGTTATTATTAGTCTTTTAAAATGATGTTCACGATGAAATAAACTTTTTTTGTATAAGTTATAATAAAATCAATACAATCTTAGGCTAATTAACAAGTTATGTCTCCTTTGTATTTGTGTTTACTAAATATGAAGATTGCAAAAGTAGGATAGATTTTCTTCCGTAAGTGAAGATGTTAAGACTCCGATTCAAATTACGAAGATTAATATGTGTATTTTGAATATACAGTCATGGTAATTTCTGTGACAAAGCTCTGTAACAAGGTCTAGCACATAAAAGACTATAATTTGTGCCTGTAATTAGAGGCAAATTGAAGTCTTGTGCGATTAATAAAGGCTTATTTTGAAGATTTGGATTATTTTCAAAAGCCTTATAAAATGACAAATAATTTTCTAATTTTGAGCTAAGCGGAAAATAGACTCCAATAATAATAATAATAATAATAATAATAATAATAATAATAATAATAATAATATACCTGACCATGAATAATTGTTTGAATATATAATGCTTCAATATCACCAAATGGTAAATTGACACTTTTTGAGGCTATGTCCGACGAAATCGCAATGAGGACTTCACCACCTCTTCTGCTCTGTCTATCACAACGATAGACATTCTAATTAGAATTAAACAATTCTCTCCTATACACGCCATGATGCAGCCATCTTTCAGTCAATACTGTAATTTTATGTGAAATTACAAGACTATTTAAATACAGAGTGTTTAAAAAATACGGGGCATAATTTCAGGTATGTATTTCCCACATGTAGACAATCAAAATAGTTCATTACAACATGTGTCCGGAAATGCTTTATTTCCGAGTTATGGCCTTCACAACATTGAAATTCACCGGAACGTTGAGTACGAGTTGTCTGAAGTCAGAGATATGATTATTTGTTACGGTCAGACGAGGGAAAATGGAAGAGAGGCTCATCGCATTTACGAGCAGCGGTATTCTGGCAGGAGACATCCACACCATACTATTACCACCGCCTTGGAGAAAGGGGGAATCTTCGTCCCGGCGGGAGGTGTGATGTTAGGACACCGGATGTTGAGGACGCTGTGGTCGAGCGATTTAGTAAAGAACCTTCAACCAGCACGCGTGCTGTGGTTCGTGCTGTTGCGTCACCAATCCATTTGAAGGGTATTGAGGGAGTATAACCTACACGTGCACCACCTTCAGAGGGTGCAGGTAGTAGGACCACTAGATTTTGTACGTCGCATGCAATTTGTACAATGGTTTCTGTATCAGGATGTTAATGACGATGCCTTCCCCACACAGGTGTTATTCTCAGATGAGGCCTATTTTATGCTGTGCCCCGCAATCTCTGGTTCCGACATGATGGAGCTCCAGCACACTTCAGTGTCGACGCAAGAGCACAACTAACCATCGACTATGAGGAACATTGGATTGGACGAGCAGGACCTGTTGCGTGACCAGCGCCCGATTTAACGCCACTTGATTTTTTTCCTTTGGCGGTGTGTCAAGAATATGGTCTACGTAACTCTTGCCACTAGAGCTCAGCTGATTGACCGAATAAATGCTGCGTTTTACAACGTCAAACATAATCTTGCCAAGCTCGACAGAGTTGGGCGAACGTTGCTGCGGCGGTATGAAGCATGTAATGAGGCACAGGGCCGACTGCTTGAATACATATTGTGAGAACATGCCTGTCAATAAAATGTTATTTCTGTACAATTGTTTGTATTCAATTCCGAACCTCAGGGCGAGCACTTCACCTGCGTATAATTATAAACGAAGTGTTTGAGAATATATGTTCCTTAACAAAAAAAAAAAAATTATGCTCTCTGCATGGCCCATCAACCCTATAAGTTTTTCAGTGAGGTCCTGTTACACCCTGTATATTGTATTCTATAGGAATATAAACAATAAGATATATATTAAATCTTCTGACAATTTTGCAAGTTACTTGAAAAATACCTACAGCATCTCCACTCTGGATCAAACTGATGTTATTGATCTCAGATGGCATGTAGCTCCGATATATTTATAACATAATAGACATTTAAAGGAATTATCGTTCTATATTTACTTAGCGCATTGATGTTACATTTGCAACATTTTAAATGCCTATGTTTATTTTTAAAAAGGTGAGGTTTGAAGATGAATAACATAATAAAAATTTTATTTGATAACGAGGTGGACATTTTCGTGATTTGCTATATACAATTTTTTCTTTTCTTCGAAGAGAGCTGTAAGTTCCGTGGTGAATTTCTGGTGCAAGTCGTCAATTTGTTCTTGTGTAGGATTAAGAGTTTTCTCCATTGGCAATGGCTTCCCAACTGAAACAGATAAATTACTGATTCAAGTCACATTGTGAATTAAGCAGCAATTATATTAATATATATAAAATTATCAATGAAAATAGACATGCAAATCAGATTGTTCATTATACGGGAATTGAAGAAGAAACTAGAAAAGAAATGGCTTGGACTATTGGAGCTTTAATATTCTAAGGATAAAAAAATTGTCGATAATGGTGAGTTTCATTGAAGACATACTTGTTCATATAAACAGGAGGCTTTCATAAATAAGAGATAATGAAAAGTCTACATGAATTACATAAATGTTGGACTCAATATCACGGTTATGAGAAAAATAACCATTAATGTCTTAAAGGAATCCATTCGGATCTTACGAAATCATCAGTATGGTAACAACGTTTCACATTTATATTTTATTCCTTTTCTGAATTATTATTTTTTCCATAACACTTGTTTAGTGCATTTTATAACAGAGGTGTATTTCCTTCCTATTTCTATTTCCAATTCCATGTTGTTATTTATAGTAATATATAGAGTGTAAGAAAGACTGGTGGCGGAGCTTAAATAACTGAACAAAAAAGTCAAATAATATTTTTCTGTAACTCTCAAGGCGTTCCCAGGAAGAAAATGTGTTTGTGCAACGTGCGTATGTCATCAATGCTCATTAAAAGAAGTTAAGCTTTAGTTTCTGCACAGCACTTGTTTGGCAGCATTATAATATCCGTCCTAATGATTCGGTGATATCTGTGCATGCATGCACATCTACCTTTCTGTAATGCTTGAACCACTTGTATTTCTGTAAAGACGGAATTTTAAGCCTTTATGCAGCATTCCGCAGACATAAGAACACGATGTCCCAAGCGAAACAGAGTGACGTGGAGCAGAATATTTAGGGCTTCCCTCGAATGCAGTTCTTAAAGCAGCGATGTTCTCGTATGTGCGCACACTTGTCATTATTCCTGTGCGCTTCTTCTTCAGAGCAGAACCCGTTTCTTCCAAACTTTGACCAACGTTTTGATGGCATGCGCGGTCTGGATCATTACGACGGATATGGTATTGCTGCCGATACAAGCGCTGTGCAGTCACGAAATTATAGTTTTATTTTTTTAATGAGCATTGGTGACACATAGATGTGCACAACTCCAATTCGCCATTCTAACTAAAAGTTATAGCCTACACTCCTAATACAACGAGAATGTTCGTAGCCGAATCAAACCGAGCTTAACCGGAAAAAGCGGAGGTTTAAAATCGCCCGTTTTTCTGGTTCACCTTGTGTTATCATAACAATTTGTTGACTGAAACATACAAAACATAATAATATGTAAGAGTTGATTAAAGTGTCTTTTCCATTTTCCTTTACTTATTTTTAGTAAATATTTTACCAGCAAAAGAAAAAGAATAGTCTTGCGAGACAAAACTAGACCTATGCAAATGTATCGCAGTTTTTTGTGCAATAAAAGAATATTCAGAGTTAAACAAATATGGTTTGAATAGGTGAAACTCGTGTGAGTGGTTGTCATGTATTTTGTACTTTTTGTTAACGTGACGTGGATTGTTCTAACAAAGTCAAAACAACACTTAAAAAGAGAGAAACTTAAAGTCAAACAAACTTTCTGTGATCACCAGCTTCACAAATTTTTAAATCCTCTACTTCAGCGATTCCTGATCAAATAATAGCATCACAATTCACTTTATTGTATCACTGCGATAAACATAACCATTTTTTCCAAAGTATGGATCAAATAGTTACACATAAGAATAAATTTTCTCATGGCTGATTGCAAAAGGAGAGAAGTTAGGATGAAGTAAAACTGCATCAATTTGTCAGAAAGTTTTGGCCCCAGTTTCAGTTCTGATCTGACAACAGAAATTGATAAAAACAAATATTAAAACACTCTTTTTCCAAGATAGCTATGATTTAGAGTACATATAACATGCTGTGTAAATTTACAGAATGCTATCCGTGTTCAGGACTTCAAAATTTTTCTAAAACCTGACTATAGGTACACAATCTTTCAAATCTCATTATTGATGATGATTCAATTTTTTTTTATTATTTCAACAGTTCAAATATCTGGGCAGCTATATGAGAAAGAATAGCATTGATCTAGAACAGTGGATACCATTGAAGGTCCGCGGACCCACAGAGTAGACTGAATTGAATTAATTGAATTTACGGGAGGGGAGCACTATGGCCCTGCACTGCGACCTGTTACGGTCTATGGCGCTAATCCTCAAGCTAGGCGCATTCCCAAACCCACATAGGCTGACTACAATTTGCTGCGTACTCAGGTGTCGCGCAGACAACCCCCCTCGTCCCTAACAGCGTATTCCGAATCTCACCTGACCGGTGGACAACAATGACGTCACGCTGCAGCGGAATAGGAACAGAACTGCTGGAAGGATCGATGGCTGTCATGGCGACTGTGTAAGTGGTTATCTGTGCTACGCTAGCAAAATTTTGCAAAATTTCCGTACTGCCATCTCGTTCAAAGAAAAGAGATCATAAACAACTTATTTCTTGAACCGGTAATAATAACTGGCCCGTTGACATGTTCGCTCATAAGCCATTAACATATTGTTTTTACGTTGTGCTCATTATAAACAATACAGCAGAACTAAAGCAGAACACACCGCCATGACACAACAGTGCACGATGTCATTAGTCTGCTAATTCCCGCCCTATACAAGAACCAGTCAGATTCACTGATGGCGGCTGATGGAGACTGCCACCACCCCTGCAAGGTGATGGCACCGGTGCGACACCGGTGGAGCATCAATGACGTCATCGGTGGAATTCGGAACACCGTGTTGCCATCGGATTGCTCACCGGTGAGATTCGGAATACGCTCTAAGCCAGCTCCCTCCGTGCGTCGCCAGCTGGCGATCGTGGATTGCTATGGAATTATGACGAAATGGAGAAATGGTGACGGAATGATGTAAATGGCTAATATGGGGAAAACGGGAGAACCCCGAGAAAAACTCCAACCGCGACCTTGTCCACTACTATAGCGAATAGAAGGATGTGTGATCTACCAGTAAGATTTATACAGGAGCTACTCGCGCCCTCCAGCAGATGGCAGCACCATCTTTAGTGTAGGTATTTTGTAGCGGTTATAGCTGTTTCTGTGCGAGAACACATTTGTTGTGTTGTATGTATCGTTGTGCTTGTGATATAGTGTGACAAATTTCAATTCGAAGAATGTGAAACAAGTTTGTTTTTTACATCTTAATAAGAAGTAAACCATTTAGTTTTTAGAAACAAGCAATATAGATCAGGATACGACAAATCTAAAGGTAAATATTTTTATACCACCAAAAGACAAATAATTGTTGTTTTCTAAGTGAGAGAGAGCTGTAGGCTACTAAGAAAGGATAAGAGTCTTTCCTATTAATAGCTACGTGTGTGATTCACATTTTTCGGAAGAACTTTCGGTAAAAATAGACAAATTTGTTGTGTAGGGTGAAAGTAGAGAGATCCCAAGGCAGAGGTGGAAGTTAAAGCCTGGCCCAATACATTTGTTTCTAAATCTTCCGAAATACCTGTCACGACCAGTACACTCCCATCAACCTCAAAATACAAAAGAGGGGGCTAAAAATATATATCAAATTAATAAACGGAAACAATGAGGACAATACAGGAGAATACTCCCAAAATGCTATTATTAGTATTTCTGTCCTGAGGATGACAATAAGAACATCATTAATAAAGTAAACATATTAAAGTGAAAGTTAAAAGAAATAAATACAAAGGTTACAGTAATTGAAAATAAATGAAAATAAACCAGTATCAATTAATATTATGAAACAAGGTATCTCGGTAAAAAAACAGGAAATTGTCATTGATACATTCGTGAAGAATCACAGACAGGTAAACAGAAATGCATCAAACATAAGGAAGAATTTCTTTTATATAGCTTTCTTTTAAGAATTAATTAAATCAGGCAAAATATCTATACATTGTCTGAATCACGATCGTCTTCCCCTTCCATCAGAATCACGTTTCAGAAAATTAATCAGAGTTCTTAAATGTCCCTATGATGTTAATATCCATGCTGTAAATACTATTTCTGATTTTTTAAAGATAAGAATGAAAATAAACGTTGTGGCATTTCAATTTTTGGTGTTGTGAAGCTGAAAAAAGAAATTTATTTTGATTCAAATTATCTTAAAGTTGATGATTTTGCAAACCTGGGGGATTTTACACGCCCTTGTATTTATATATTTTCCTTTATTGTGTAATTGAGTGCAATTTGTAGCTATCTATGTAAGCAGGAACGCCACTCCTGGAGATATTTTGGCACAAATTTTAATGCAAGTGATTATTCAAATACAACAATCAGATGCTAGAATATAGTTGCTTTTACATCAAATGGTAGTCAGTCCAACAAGAAATTATGGAAGTTATAACAATATTAAATTTTCAGTACTCCATTCTACAGACTCAAGTAGGAGACTGGAAATTTTCAGATTCTGTCCACAACATTGTATGATTTATGTTCACCAAGGAGTACAGACGAGAATGAGCTGTCGCCGTATTACCCTCTGTTGCCACAAGTAGACCAGCTGCTGTCCTTTATTTCTGTGACAGCCACGGAAACAAACAAAATCAGGAAGAGTGTGGAGTTAAGGGGAAATCTATAGGGACTCGATTGAGTTATTAGTGCCCAGGCCTAAATTAGGTCCTCTGGAAATTTACCGCAAAGGTTAAATATTAGTTCTGTCAGGGTTTTTGACCAGATCAGAGACCGGGAAATCCCAATTAGCCCATATTATATTAAAAATGTTTCTCTTCTATCCAGATGTGTGCATTGCACAACATAAAATAGAATACGAAACCCTACTCATAATTTAACTTAATTTTTAAAAGAAGTGGTATTATACTTTTGAGATATAATGAGCGAATCCGCTTATGTTTTCAGTTCATAAAATAATTATAACGCTGAATGTCATCTTATGTATTATTTTGCAAATTTACCGTTGATTTTCAGCGAACACTGCTACTATTTATTTATTTATTGTAGTGCATTGCAATAGTCGTCAGTTTGTGTTAGACCTACAGTTCGTATTGTATTAGCTATGTTATAAGCACAGTGGTATATACTGGATTTATACTCGTAAAATGTTAGAGGCATTTAGGTCATTCGTTATCTCTTGAAACAAAATGCATGCGCGCGTCATAGCTCATAGTAAGAACCTTGTAGTGGGGGTAATTGAGCTAGCTAGCTGCAAGTAGAAGCGTAGTGAGGGAGGGGAGCTTCACAGTCCACTCTCTTCTCCTCACGCGCAGGTAGGTTTCACAGGAAATAATATTTTATAAACAAGCGACCACAGTACACATCTCGCGGTATTACTTGAGCGCTAAGTGACGTCATTAGACGTTACAATTCTGTGTTGTTCGGATAAAGGGAGATAAGTAATGAAATGAGTTTGGAGATAAATGAAAATCAAACATCGGACTCTTATTTCAAATAATTTTCTACACAAATAAAGCACATCAAATGCTAGTGTTCTTTTGATTTTTGTACACTCACTTGTATAATAAAATTTAACTTGTGTGTTCATCTGAGGAACAAAATTCTATCCGCACAAAAAAATGACTTATCCCCCTTTTACCCGAACACCACAGAATTAAAGCAAGAATGGGCGCTGGTATACGGCAAACTACAAAATAATGTTTTTCACTATACTGAGGATTTATATGCATTATAAACTAAAAAGACATTACTATATTTGGGTAGACGTTTAGTAGACCTACGTTACGGTTGAGAAAGCGTGGTTTACAACGTTATGAAATTTAAATCTTCAAGTCTTTATCTAATAGTACCTAAAGGAGGCAAATACTCACCTATTGAACAGCGCGCCGAGCGTAGGCCCTATTATTACATGAGCAAGTTACAATTACAGCGGTTATCAAAAGACGCAGCACTTAAATTTGTTTTGTCTTCTTTAAGTGCTTCTTTGATTGGACATAACATGTATTGCTTTCCACACCACAGCTATGTCCAGAGTACGAATTTGGAATACTACCCGTACTTTATAGTGCGTACAAATTCTCAGTCTTATCACCACAGTCTAGTATATACAGTCACAAAGCTTGAGGTGATGAGAGTACTAGGAACAATAGACTGTGCTGGTACTATTTCTCCTTTTCTGTGATGAGGCGATAGTAGCGATCCTGGTGGTTAGCACTATCTATGGATGCATATTCCCTACGTATTGAGCTTCGTGACTGTAGGCTATCACAGAGACTACCTCAACTGATACAACTGATGTGTTCTAAGTGGAGTGTAGAAATCAGTAGTAGATACCAATCCAGTGTAACGTTCGCTATCGCTCAAAATATTCCTCGAGATGAGTAGACAAATATTCTTGACAAGACGAGAACGTTTTTCGTGAGCATGACACTAACAATAACCAAAGCCGTTGGCCATCATGTCACCTGAGCAACTAGGGCTATGTTCTGTGATGCTATGTCAGAATAAAACGTCCGTAATTTAGCTTCGTGAAAGTTGTAAAGAGCCGGAATTCTGTACTTTGACCAAGAATTTCCATAGCGAATGCACAGTAAACACGATAGTAATAATAATAATCCGTGGTACTACAGCCCACGAAGGCCCAAGACCGACCAGCCGACTGCTGGCCTCACGCCCACATGCCGAAGCAGAGGTGGACGATCATCCAACCAGAATGGAGGTATCGTGTGGTTAGCACGATGAGCCACCCAGCCGTTACAGTTGGTTTGCGTAACCGGATTTCGCTACCTATCGTAGCTCCCTAACTGCATCACGATGTTGGGTGGGCACCGGTCCGATACACTGGCCGAAATTTCATGAGAAAATTTCTTCCCCCATGACGACTCGAACCAGCGCGCATTCCGTAACGCGAATCCCAGGCAGGATGCCTTAGACCACGACGCCACGGCGCGGGACACACACTCGATAGTAGTTTATTGATTTAGCTTTACATCCTAGTTTCGCCCACATTATCAGTGGCTTCGCCGAGTAAAATATCCTTAAGAATCGATTTCTGGTTTCTAAGTATGCAACTCTTTGACTCCTCAAATTCTACATTATTTCTCTTACCTGGAAAATGTTTAGTCTTACCTACTGTAATGAGTTCTCGACGATATGGCAGTGGTCCATTGCCGTAAGCAATTATGGGTGCAAATGTAATTATTTTTCGGATGTATTCTTGGAATCTTCTAAACCATGATCCTTCGGGGAATTCAATCTGGTCGTAAGTATCTGGCTCCCCAAACGTGAATACCGGTACCAGAGGAGTCCTGTTTAAATAAGAAAGTAGTTATAAGACACTACTACCCCTGTACGGAAAAAATTTAAATAATTACGATATCATATTTTGTAGAATTACACAAATCTGCATATAAACACTTTTTTGGTCATTTTGGTGCTCTGAATTAAAAAATTCATTTCGTTTTGCAGTACCGCATAGGTTATTTGGCAATATGACACAATTTTAGACGCAAAATTACAGAATTTTAAAAGTGTGCAGGATATTACACGCTTACAAAACAACTTTAGCAACAAAACTGAAAAGAGTAAAGGGGTTGTAAGCTTGTCTAACTACTGCATTTCACTTGAGAATAATGTATGTTAGATGGCCTGCTCCCCCTTTTTTCTCTTCCCATGCAATTAGAGTGCACGTGACGTCTGGTAGGATAATCACGTACAATACCCCAACAGTAATCTGACAACATATGTACAGCCCAACATCTCTGATGACGTAGTTCTCCCTCTTTCAGGTCCTGAGGAAACTTTCACCTTGCTCTTCATTGAGGGCTCCTAAATTCGGTGGAAAATAGTCAAGACGTGACATTAACAAATGAAATCTCAAGCTCATGTTACAACCGAGCTTCAGTTTCGTTCATTGTACTGTTAAAATTGTCATTTATCATTAACTTCACGAATCTATGATCCATCAAATATTCCCTCTCTGATATTCGTCTCGAACTATTTTGATGAACTGGTCAGTCATGCCAAGTTTTATATGTACCAAAGGGAGTGGAATTTTTTGGGCAATCAACAAGACTCGCGTTAGAGCACTTTTGGATCCAGGTTTCAGTTTGTCTTTCAGGCTAGAGTTTAGTATCCCAATGTTTATTCCTTGCTCTGCTATCACACACATTTAGAAAGCAGGGAAATTTTGTGTAACCTCTCTGTTGTCCCAGTAACAATCCAATGACCTTCAAGTCACCGCAATATTTACAACTCGTGGTCACGATATTTAATTTTGTCAAGAACTGATTTCAACCTTTAATATAATCCTATAGGTTTGCGGAATGTACAAGAGACATGGAAACAAATTTTTTGCCGTTATGAAGCAAACTGTCTTAAGGTTATTTTTGGAAGAGTCTATAAAAAGATTCCAATTCATGTCTTCATATGCTTTCTTTCCTAACTATTACATAAGATTTTGGATGTCCATTCAAAATTAGTTGACTTCCTGTGTGTAGTACTTGCGGAAAGTTTTTCGCGATTTTTGAACCAAGAATATATAAGCCCAGGTGCAAACAATTTTTTTCATATAGCTTGAGACTACTGGTTCACTCTTTTCTTTTATGAGCTCTGATTCTCTTACCAAATCATTCAACTTCGATTGAGTAAGTGTTTTTGGTGAACTATCAAATTGTTTTGATTCAGAAAACAATACATTGTCTGAAGTCGAGGAAGTGCTTTCAGATTAGAGATGACATACAGTAGGTATTGCTAGGTTGGGTCCATGAGGAACAGCCATAAAACTGATGGCAGATTTGAGTATTTAATACTCTTTTTATCTTTTTTGTAACCAGTAACTTTACAGATACAATCGTCGTGGTGATTCCTCTGTTCTAGTCAATTCATAGGTATGGCAAATAGCATTGTCTTCCGTTTTTCCTTCATGTCAGAAAAACAATTCCTTGATAGAATGGCTATCCATACAATATGAGGTGTAAATGATTTATCCTGGTCGCCAATTTTCACTTTGAAGTTTTATTTTATTTTATTGGGTTATTTTACGACGCTTTATCAACATCTAGGTTATTTAGCGTCTGAATGAAATGAAGGTGATAATGCCGGTGAAATGAAAGTTACCCAGCATTTGCTCGTATTGGGTTGAGGGAAAACCCCGGAAAAAACCTCAACCAGGTAACTTGCCCCGACCGGGGTTCGAACCCCGGCCACCTGGTTTCGCGGCCAGACGTGCTGACCGTTACTCCACAGGTGTGGACCACTTTGAAGTACGAGAAAAATAGTTTCTTCACAAATGAGTCTATTTTGCGTACTATATCTTCCCGTTAAACACTAAACATTCACAAATACAGCAAAACATCTGAGAACTTCGTAGACATTTGTGTCTTGCACAGTCATGATTCACTAGCCATACTTAAAAGTTCAGTTTATGTTCACACTACTAACAGAAACATTACATGTAGGTAGGGCTGCCAACTATTTTAAAGCAAAATACGAGAAACTAAGGAATCGACAAAATTTCACATAGAAAATAGACAAATTATTCGGTTCAGTTACTAAAAAACAACTTTATTCTACATTTCGGCAGCTAGGTTTAAATTAAGAGTAATTTGAGACATTTTGTCTCGCGTAATAGTTGAAGTCGACTGCAATTTTCAGCTCTGATTTTGATTAAATTGGTCGTGCTCATGTTTCGAACATCTGTCCAATCATTGTTCGTGAGATGAAACACGCTTTTTTTTATGAGCATTACTACTTGATATACTTAGAACAAAACTAGCCAGATTTTTCCTAATTTATAACATTAACACTGTTTGATTTTAGACGAGTGAGCACTAAAATCCATTCTTGGCAAGCATTACGTTCTATAAGGACTGCATATTTTAATTCATCTGTTGAACAACAAAACTCATAATGTAAATAGTCAACATTCACTGCAAAATCAAATGTATAGAATAAAAGTAGCATTGACATAATAACTTCAGCTCAACTGAACAAAGCAATACAAGCTATGGCCGGCGGCAGGAAGTGAATGAGTGGAGAGAAATAACAATAAAGTAGTACCGTAAGTGGCGTAGAGCAATATGCAATAGAATTTACTGACACAAGTGTTTTGCATCATATTCACAGGCTCTCTCATTTCAATCAAGTTCTGTTTAATGTATAAAAAGATATTTCCCAGCTTTACATACAGTAGCAGCCTATAGTGAATACAATGTGGCTGTACATAAAAACAAATTGAAAGTGAAAAAATTAGACATGATACGCAAAGCCCTGTTTATTTTCGAATTCAGAGAATTGAGTTCCATTAAAATCATCTATATTTTATACCGCGAAACCATTGTAGGCTTGTGTTATCCAAGGCACATTATTAAAAATTCTATAATTTTACTAAGTTACCTGCTCTAACCCATTCTCTAGAAATATACAACGCCCCGGAACAAAAAAAAAGCGTTGTAATACAATGCACCAAAACCTTGAGTGCACAGCAGTCCTAGTGTGGGTTTGGGAATACGCCTAGCTTGGAGGTTAGTGCAGTAGATCGCGAAAGGTTGCAGTGCTGGGTCATAATGCTCCCCTCTCAAAATTAAATTCCATTCCATTCAAAGACAGTGTACCTAGTATAAATTTTGTGGATTAAATTGGTCAGTGAGCGTCGTATTTCATCAAGCTCTCTATTTATTTATTTTAAACACAATTTTAAACCTCAATCAATCTGTTATATTCTATGTCATCCAAATTTTTCATTAAAATTTGTAGATATTATTTAGTTTAAGGTAGTCCTGGACAACTGTACAAGAAAATCATTTAACATAGTAATTCCAGTTTTATAGGCCTACCGTAAAAGTAAGCAATTGTGCGAATCTAGTGCTGGGGGGGAGGGAGGAAAATGTATCAAATCCAATTGATTTAACAATAAGAAAGAAAGTTACAGTGCTGTGATGCTCTTAAGAGTAAATATATATTATATATCTTATTGTAAAATGTACGCTATGCACTATATAAACGACGAAAATTCATGCTCAGAGATTAGTATCAAACTTTTTGTTTGCAAGTGTACATGATTTAACCTTATTATTCTAGCAAAGCAAGAAATATCGGGTTAGTTATCCAAACCTACACGACTTTTGCTTTAAATTTTCGAATTTTTAAATTAATATTACGTACTGATTCTACTTACCCATGTTTCAACGCCATTTTCACAAAACCTTTACGGTGCTTCAGAAATATTGTGTATTGTCCAGGACGACTATACATAGATTCGGCAGCTCCTCCTACAATTAGCACTAGCACCGAGTTTGGTCTGCTTAACACATTGCTCACACTTTTCGGAGTTGCTGGACAAAAACCTGAAGAGGTAACATCGTTTATGGTTAGAATAAAAATTGTTTTACTATTAATTTTAACAACAATTACACGTGTGTCGCTCTTCTGATAATTTAATTTTCGCTTCAAAAAGTGATTTTTGTGATTAATTGTGTGAAACGTTTATGCTCTCGGGTGATTTTGTGATATTTAGATTTCCAAGGAATTGGTTATTGTTCATAACAATTGTGAATATGAGTGAGACAAATTCAGTGCAGTTTATAAGTTGCATTATTAATAATTATTTTTCCCTTATTTTTTTATTGACTGTATAGTGTATCTGAGCTACCGGAACACATAAATAGTAGCATATAGTGCGAGAACTATTTATTAGTCTATAACTCTATAGCTATTTTCACAAGGTAAACTCAGTCGATAGAAAATATCTCCCAGAATGATCGAGCATAAAACCAACACACCAAAAGTAAATGTCTGATTATGAATACACAGGAATTGCCAAGGATCTTGTGAACGGACGAATGAACATGACTCTCCAAATTAGACTTGTAGGAAGCAGCTTTCGTTCGGAAGTTGTTACATTGTGTACAAATTTCAAACGAATATATTGCGATTAATATACTGGCTTTGCTCTTAAATAATTATATTAATGAAATTATTCGAGGTTTAAATCCGCTTAAAATAAATGTCGAATAAAATAAATTACAAGGTGAAATGAACATTCTCGTAACTTACTTGAGGTAAGTCATGTAAATAAATGGATAAAAATGGAATTGGTAAGGTAACCGAACTTGGATCTTTAGTACATTAGAAACATTCGTATATCGCAAAAAATTCTGCCGAGACGGTTCAATATCAACAATTTCCTTCATTAAAACATTGCGTCAGAGTCTAACGAAATTGAAAAAATAACAGCCTTCAAGAACATGCTTGATGATTTTGCTTTATTAAAATTCAACAAGAGAGCAACTTTCATCAAATGTTGAAGTATACTATTAATTAATTAATTCGTTCATTCATTCATTCATTCATTCATTCATTCATTCATTCATTCATTCATTCATTCATTCATTCATTCACAGTGTTTTGCCCAAGGGCAGATCCTTCACTGAAATCTCAGTATTATCATATATTTCCTATTTTCTGCCTTCCTCTTTGTCTCCGCATATGATCCATATATCTTAATGTCGTCTATCACGTGTCATGCCCCTAATCATGAATTAGATGAAATTGAAATTAATATATCTTTTATTAGAGCTATTAATAAAAGGATTTTTGTTGAATTGTTGGTAATTTTCTTCATTTGTATCTGCACCGAATTCTTCTCGGTTCACCATTCCTTCCAGTTCATCCTTCAGTAGGCAGTTTCTTCTCAGTCAGTGACCCAACCAATTCCTTTTCCTCTTCCTAATCAGTTTCATCATCATTCTTTCTTCACACACTCTTTCCAATACAGCTTCATTTCTTATTCTGTCTGTCCAGTTCACCGCTCCATTCTTATCCATATCCACATTTCAAATGCTTCTAGTCGCTTCTCTTCATTTCGTCGTAATATCCATGTTTCTCCCCCCATACAATGTCATGTTTCACACAAAGCACTTCACTAGTCTCTTTCTTAGTTCTTTTTCCAGAGAATCCGCAGATGTTTTTTTTCTATTAAAAGCTTCCTTTGCCATTACTGTTCTCCTGTCTTCCTGGTAGCAGCTCATGTTACTACTTATAGTACATCCCAAGTATTTGAAGCTGTCCACTTGCTCTACTCGTCTACTGGATCATTAATAGATAGAAATGATAGGAAATGTAATTGGTGATGGTTAGGATCATCTTTCGCTCGGAAAAGAGTAGTCAAACGGCGCAGCACTGCGTTATTGAGTTTACTAGTTCACGGAAGCAGTCCGAGATATGTATTATTGTGCGAAGTTCCATCGCATATTTAAAGGAGAGTCCGAAACTCTATACCTTCTTTGCATTCCATGATGGAAATATCTGTTAAATGTACATCTAACCGAGTTCTTGTCACCGCTGTCCTGAGAAGATTTGCACTGTTCTGCTGGAAGTCTCCATCATAATGTTTGTGCGTGGTGAACATAAAAGGATGATGATCATCAAAGAGGGTCACGTAGCCAGGACCGTTCAGATATGCATGGAGACGTACCATATATCCCAATGTTTGTCATTTGAACATAACCTGGCCTTTCTCAAACTAAACATTTTCTTGTTAACACAACAATTCTATCACTTCGTGATATTCTTACCAGATACGAATCCCCTCCCTCCTCGAAATAACTGGAAATAGCAGCCATGGGGTGAGGACTCGTCTCTAACCATTCAAGTAACAACTCAACTGAATTGAAATCAACTGAAGAGACGGATAAAATAAAGCTGGAGCGAATTTTGTGGTTCAATATTGTGTTGCGAATTCCAGGAATTGAGCAAGAATGAACCAGTGAGCTCTATAATATAAAGCTCAGTGGAATGAACAGGCCCAGGTAGAGGCAGAGACGTTTTATAGTTTATCCTATTCTCACTACGAGCACTTTTCCTCGAATATAAACTGAATACTTTCACGCATCGCCATCTTGGAGCCAAGCAGCAGGTGTCTCCAGCTTAGAATCACATAATTATTTCACGATCTTAAAATGCTTTGTAATTTAAAATAATATAAAAGATTATCCGATATTATTGAATGTGTTAAGAATAAGTGTGTATTTAAAATGGAAACAAATAAGTTCAGATCGATTATTAATTTTGTTGTTCATTGTCACATAAATATGATGTATGCCATTAATAGTTAACTAAATAGTCAAATAAATGAAAAATTGTTTTCAGTTCACTTATTTCAGAACTATTGCTCTTAGTTTGTTCCATGACATAAGCCTACAGTTTTTTTTTTTCACAATATAATCTAGTTTGCCTCACAAAACTGGTTGCTGAAAGCATTAAACTCCAATAAGGAATTAATTTATTGAGAGTGTATTTTTATAGTACAGGTTTTTAAGCAATTACATGCTGCTTCTGTGTCATTGTCTGACAGGTACATTGTGTTGCGTAGCTGATGTGTGTTTATTTTTCTATTGTGGTCAATCCACTGTTAGTTAAAGTTATACAGTGTCTACACGCAAGTTTTTTAACGATCCTAACGTATTTTGGGTAAATGATGTAGTAATGAACAAACAAGAGATTTTGTAAAGAAAGTGTACTATGCTTACTTTAAAGGGAAACTTGAAATCGAAATAAACTATGGACACCACGTAAAGTTTGCCGCTCCTAAGTTGAAGGGTTAAGGTTATGGGCGGAAGATTTGAAAATTCTTTGTCATTTGCAATATTATGTTGTGGATGGAACCAATAACTAATCACAATGACTAGTAGCGACTGTCATTTTTGTTTGGTTGAGCAAAATACAAAGAGTAAGAAATAAATTGTGGTTCCGAGTATTGCATTAGCATTAGACAGTTTCACATGTAAAACTGTTCTTCTCCCTCCAGTTATTTTATATAACAAAGTAGAAATCATCCGAAGACGAGAATGGTTTTTTCAGACCTGAAGACAAGTTTACTCTACAGCGATTCTCTTAGAATGAACTGAATGATCTAGTACAAGACCTGAATTTGTCTAAGGAATTGCTGAATTAGTTGACTTCTGTCCTTAAAACAAACATCTTCTGGCGTCAGGAATAAATTTTTCATGGTACAGACACAAAGGGAATGAACAAATGTCCTTATTTCCTGAGGAAGACTTCGTAATTGACAGAAATAACATAATAACTTGTAGACCCTCAAATATCCATTACAATCAAATGGAAACCTGGTACTTGTGTCGGTCTTAAAATCCATAAGCTGATGAAAGAAAAACAATTTGAGATAATGATGTGTACAAGAGAGACAGAGACGTGAACCTCCTTCATATCTATTACTGAAAACTTCCTAGGGAACAACGAAGACCCAAATTACATAAGTATTGTTGAAAATATGTTGGAAAGCTTAAAGAAGTAACTCAACATGACAGTAGAGTATCTTAAAAGTATTTATTTCAGTCACTGACTTCACAGCATATGTTTAAGGTGCTACACCTTTACATTACATTTTTAAAAGACGTATGAACGTTTTCGTTGGTCTACGCCAACATCATCAGATACGAAGTACATTTCAGCAATATCAGTGCTCTCTACATAATATCTACAAATACAAAACATATTTAGTGGCATGCAAAATGAGACATATTAAAAACCAACATTGCTGTGATACACATTGACATTCTATATGACTGCCTTGATTGTCACTTATTTAAAATACACGTATAGATTACAAAAAATATGTAGCACCTTAAACATATGCTGTGAAGTCAGTGACTGAAATAAATACTTTTAAGATACAATATAGACTTCTCTGAAAATCAAAAATGAATTGCAAAATATGACAGTAGAGGTTCATTTTTTACACTCCAATGTTGACTGTTAATTTGCAGTTATATTTAGGACATTAAATGAAACACAGGGAGAAAGGTTTCACCAGAATGTTAATGAGATGTAGAAGACGTAACTTGTCGTGGGAGATGGAACGAACATATGATTGCTGACTATTTACGGAGAGGAACTTTAAAGCAGAATTTATAAAAAGTTATATTATCGGTTGTTCTGTATGTTGTGAAACTTGGACTCTCACTTTGAGGACCAGAGATTAAGGGTGTTTGAGAATAAGGTTCTTAGGAAAATATTTGGGGCTAAAAGGGATGAAGTTACAGGAGAATGGAGAAAGTTACACAACGTAGAACTGCATGCATTGCATTCTTCACCTGACATAATTAGGAACATTAAATCCAGACGTTTGAGATAGGCAGGGCATGTAGATGAGAGGATAATATTAAAATGGATTTGATGGAGTTAGGATATAATGATAGAGACTGGATTAATCTTGCACAGGATAGGGACCGATGGCGGGCTTATGTGAGGGTGGCAATGAACCTGCGGGTTCCTTAAAAGCCATTTGTAAGTAAGATACACAAGAGTAAAAATGAAAGAGGAGATTTGAAACTCAATACCTAATTTTTCTCTCCTGTTTATTTTAATATTCATGTAACTTTTAAATCCAGAATATCGTAAATATAAAAGTAAAAATAGATTATTGCAGAGCTTATACCTATTTTATATAATTGAAGACTTGACATTCTAAATGTGCTAAGTGCCATTTTTTCAAATTTAATTTTATTTAATCTAAGGGAGGAACATCTATATGAGAATATCATACTAAATTGTCTTTGTCATAGCTCAACTGTGATTCATTGGTGCACCAAAAGACGGTGTTGTGGGTATCTCAACATGCATCTCGCAGTGTGTTTTTCACCAATATCTTAATTATGTGCAGCCTTGGACACAAAAAATGACCTGTAGCGTGAATATGTCTATCTCTACGGGCAGCTCCTGGTTCACACGACTAGGGAAAGGATGTTTATTTTGCACCTAATTTACTCCTTGAATATATTTTCGTTATAGATTATTCAAACAATTGACCTATAAACAGACAGAAAAAACTAAAATCAAACAAAACAATGGAAAAACAGAGCGGAGTCGTGCATAAGAAATTCCTTCACGTGTAAACGTACGTTCTCAGAATCTTCCGAAGAGGACTTAGCGTATGGCAGCCGGTCATTTTTTTTTTTTGTCTAAGACTGTGCGTCGCACAAAATTAATTGTATCTTGAACACTGCCTTTCGTTTTCATTCCAGAAGACGAAATTTATCATCTTATTTATGTGAATATTTAAATAGTTTCATTTGTGTACAGTGTATCTTTTGAATATAAGTTCAAGAAAATACTCTGTAAACAGTAATATGATTCACAAATAAACTAAATTGTTGCGAAACGCGTAAATCTTGTCCTCAGAATATAGGCTGTGTATCAACAGATCACCTAGAATTCACCAAGGTTCGGCACAATTTCACGTAGGCCTACTCTTATTTAGGGATCCGTACTCCACTTCTGTACAGGGTGGAAGTGATATAATTTTTCAGATTGAAGGGGTTAATATAATACATTAAAATAAATTAAAAATCTATTGTAGCCTTTGTAATGAAGTGCATGCTTAATTAGAAAAACAAGGCTGAAAGTCTGCATAGTTTGGAAACAGCGCATCGCTGTCTTAACTACGAATACACACACGAACTCAAGCATGAATAGCAGCATTCCATCCTTAGTCACTGCAGCAGGACTGCCCGATTTCTTAATGGCAGGAAATTACGATACGTATTAATCTTTTTACTTAATTTCCAAGAAAACCATCCATTTCATTTTAAAACTGCAGAGACAAATCATTCCTTATCAAGTTTCTCATATTAAGTGTGGATTGCACTTGTCTAGTAAAACAGTTTTAACATTAATAGAAAATGATTTTTTTTCCTGAAAAAACATTCATTTGGAACTAATAGGGTATTAGAATTTTTGTTGCACTCTATCTACAGAATAAGCTTTTAAAATCTGTACCGCTATATTACTTCCACACTGAATATCAAAACTGTCTACAATCAAATATTGCAAAATCTTAACTTTTTTGCTCGTCAAAATATGTTTGAAGTTTACTATTCCACTTATTTTATTGCCTACATGTTTCTTGTCAATAACAGAATCACAAATATATTCAGAAATGTTTTTTTCCGAGTATGTGGAAATGTATATTTCTATGATCACTTGCTTCTTTTACAGTTTTTATTCTGAAAGGAATTTTTCATCACACATGGCCAGTACTTTGTGTTGGAAGTATGTAATTTATAGGGGAGACCCGGGCAAAACGAATAACTCGGGCAAAGAGAATAATGCCTATTTCTTAGAAACGCCAAACAGGTAGCTCTTTCTGTTATGTTGGGGAAGAATCCCTACCAGATTTTGCTGCTGGAACTGACTTGTCGTCATTCTAGCTAGTAAGAGAAGAAGTCCGCGTCTGTTTGAAGAAAATTGACTGTTTTCTTAAAATATTTCAAGGTAAGAAACTCTTAGTTATGTGATAGTAATATATAGGCGATAGAATTACTTCTAAAATGCCGTACTTACGAAGAAGATTATTGACGTTCATGTTTGTATAACCTTAAATGAAAAGCGAAGTGGCGTCAGCGGACAAAGTGAATAGGGCAAAGTGGATAACCTGTCCACTGTATAAGTGTCAGCTGTATTTTTGTATATATTTGTCTATTGTAATAAAGCGTGTTAGATCATTTTACATAGTGGAGGCATTAAGTCACACTAATTAAATTATAAATCAGCAACACTGATCTTAATTTTTACTTTAAAAGGTCGTAATGTGTTTTCAGATGGTTTAATTTTTCAAGAGGAAGACGGAGCAAGCCAAATGATCGGAAGAAGACATGAAGAAATCACTTGAAGAAATAAAATCTTCCAATCAGTGGTTCTGCTATCTGGCCATACAACCATAATGTGTTTGTTGATGAAGAGTTTGCTCCAGATGAACTTAAAGATCGCCCACTTGAGAAAGAAATCAGCGAAACGACAGCTGGCTCAGATTTAACAAATTCTGCGGTGCCAGCTTCTTCAGCGGCTGAAGAAACAGTTAATGCTCACTCAGAATCAACCACATTTGTGATGTCGGCATCTTCAGAGATTGACGAAATATTCAGTACATCAATTACATTCATTAACATCGTGTTTATGTGTTGATTTATTTTTATTATCAGTGAATAGAAATTAAATAGAAAGGTGAAAATGTTATAGGGATATTCACTTTGCCCGGGTTAATTATTCGCTTTGCCCAGGTACCCGGGCAAAGCGAATAATCAACTATATTTTCTTTCTCAAATCATATCACTCTCCGTAGGTACGAGAAATGAATTGCTGTTTTGTAGATATGTGGACAACATGTGTCACAACCAAAGTCATGAAGTTTTTATTTCGGAAGCACCAAAATATAGCCTGTGGCATTGTTTTTTCTTAGCTTATCTGCTTTGCCCGGGTTTCCCCTACTGTTATTACAAATGTGCTTAAATATTAAATTTCGTGGAATTTTACCGATGCTGAGAAAGTTAGTAAATTGGGCTTCACGTATAAGTAAGTTACCATCACTTACCAAGAGCATGTCCAAGTTCCCGGCCATAGAATAGTTTAAAATGGTAAGGCAGAGTAGCCAAGTAACATTTGTGATTTGGAAAAATTTCATCGACATTGTTTGCATTGGTAGCGAAGTTTACGCCACTTCCCATACTCAGAACACCATGTGGAAAAACACAGAACATGTAACTCAGAGTCGGGTCCAATTCGGCTGTGTTTACTAGACGAACAGGAAAGTAGTCGCGGACATATCTCCACAATGCCCATCCCCTTACGCGTGGAGACCTGTAAACAGAAAAATCAATAAAAATAAAATGAAAAGCGTAGGTTAATTGATCAAAGAGTGCATTTTGACACCATTTGAATTTTTTTTATTGTTTAGTCAACTGTCCGAAGACAGGTTTGGACTCCATAAGTGACACCAACAAGGCATCACTTAAGAGGCAACTAGGCCAGGAGATAATGGGGTAGGGTGGTAGTTCCTTTCCCTGTCCGTTGAATATATCGCTGACTAGATACATATTACACTAAACAGACTTCAGATATATAGAGACAATTGTTTTTCTTCCGTCACATATCGTCAAGTAAGATGTCATGGCTGGCAATAGATGTACTGTACATATCAACCAGCACCTCAGTCAGAGGTTTAGAGATGTTTATGCTTTTGTAATACATTTGTAGGTATCATGGCGATAAGGGGGTTGTAAATTGACACAAAAATGAGGGAATAATGCTACTCGTCACTACACCTGAATTGAAGATTGTAAGCAATATAGTGTGGCAGTGTTTATGTCGCATTTTTACCTTTCATTGCTACTAAATTCGAAAAACCATAGTTAAATAATCGACATACTGTTTGAATATACAAAGTGAATCAGGACCTCTGTGACAAACTCTGAGATGCGATAGAACTCGCTGTGAGGATCATTTTTCGTTAAACAACCCATGTTGTCTGACGCGTCGCTTTGGAGCTACGCGAAATCGAAGAAAATACAGGTTTTAGTGATATTTGCTTATTATGAAATTAATTATTAATTTATTTCTGTAAGTCGGTATTCTTGCGGACAGATTGCTGAAGGTGTTCAAAGTGTCTACATTGAACCTAATTACATCAATAGCCTACACCGTCATAGCAGTAATTGTTGAACTCTGTTGAACATTTCAAGTTTGTGCCGAATTAGAATAAAAGCAGCGAATCACACAATCAGTTCCTCTCTAATATCTACTGGGCTGACGTACACAACACTCTTCGCATGCCCCCTCTCAAAATCCAGGGACGCTAAGTCGGGTGATCGCACTGGCCACGCAACAGGTCCCGCTTTCCCTAACCATTATTCCCCGTAGATGTTGTTCAGGTGTGCTCGTGCAACTAAGCTGAAGTTTGGCGGGGCGCTATCATGCTGGAAACACATGTCTCTGCGCATCCTCTTAGAATAGCGGAAGCGTGTTCCGTAGGACCTCAAGTTAAGTTTTTCTATTCAAAAGGGGCGGAAAAATAGCAGGTCCCAGCAGATGATTACCAGCCCAGATGTTTACGATAAACCTTAGCTGGCGACAGACCTGAAATGTTCACTGCTACGACGGTGTAATAAAGCTACTGAAGCTTAGGATACACACTTTGAACACCTTCTGTAATCTGTCGGCAAAAATTCTTGAAAAAAATTATTCACTTCATTTATTGTAAATATCACTAAAATCTGTTTTTTAGTTTATGTTGTGTAGCTCCAAAACGACGCGTCAGAGAATATGGGTTGTTTAACGAGGTCTATCGTTTCTCAGAGTTTGTCACCTAGATCCTGATTCATCCAGTATAAAACATGCAAATATAGTAACTTATCCCTCTCAACAGCTGGAAATCTGTCGTTTTGTTCCTGTCATTGTTAGATCATAGAATTTTGTTATCCTTCCTGCATTAATCTGCATTTTTTTTTACCAATGCCAGTATCTGCAAGATAACAATCTAACCAATATATTTATCTCAGTCACTAACATTAAATCGATACAGTATTGAACTCTGGATGATTTCAGTTCAAAAATTTAAATCTCCACCCGGATAAAATGCGAAATAAACCTCTACACTATTATTTGTCCATCCTTAAATATAGTTGAGTGTTATTAATTTAGATATTGTAAGCTTATGTGTCTTGCTAATTTCTTTACTGTCTTCAGTTTTTAGACTGAACGTCGTTTAGACTGGCGGGAGAAGGAAAGAAAGAACGGCAATTTTTGTACTATTACAGCTCTTACATTTGGCGACCCTTTCTTGTTACTGTTATAAATTTTCTTAATATTCTCTGGGCCTAGAATTTGTTCTTTTGCTTATGAATTGCGTCACAAAGATATTTTATATTATTGTTACTCAATTATACTACGTATATTAGGACTTTCTACATGAAAAACATTTACACTGGTCCGCCTATTTAGTAGAATGCGTGTAAGTCTAAAGAAATAAGAAAACGGTACAACGTAGTCTGTTGTTGTGATGAAAATCCAAACTCCCGCATACCGGTAAGGCATCATGTCACAGACACGTTCACGTTTGAGTATTTCTCACAAAGTAAAAATATTATTCAACACCTTGAGAAAGGCGCAGATATTTAGGATATTGATGGAGAGTTTAAGGTAATGTGTATTTATTTACTTATTCACTCATTCTCATTTATTCATTCATTCTTGTATTTTATATTCTAGGAAATAAAATTAATTTGTATTAACGTTGTATCAGATTCACGTTATATGATGAATTAACAACACTTAAATACCCATTCCCGTATGATCAATTTTTACTGTCCGTAATATTCCTTTACTTTCATGCTCTATCTAAACATGATGCTTGTTGATTGCTGGGGACTTGTTCCGCGTGTTTTATCCAAGTAGATAAACATTGGCTTTCTATTATATCGACGGAGCAGTGTATACTTTAATAGGTACTAAAACCGAACCAGCGTTGCCAACCTTAAAACACAAAATTATGAAATAGTAGTCTAAAAATTATTGTATTTTCCACAAAATTATCGCAAATATACAATATTAGGGTCTAATAATGTCAAGAGGGCGGATTTATATGCACTAAAACTAGTGAATATATGCATGCATTTATGCAGTAGAAACGTTGGAAATATACTCTAAAAATTTAGAAATATCCGCCAAAAAAGTGTTTATTTTCAATTAAAATTTCAACGATCACGAATGATTGTCGTTGCATTGGAGTAGAGGGTTTCAAACAATGAACAGTTAATATTTAAATGTAGGTTTAATAAGTCATTCATTAGTAACGATCTTCATGTAAAAAGTATAATATATCCACATGCAAATATTTGAGAAATATGCAATAGCCCCCTGAATATGAATTTATATGCACTATAAAACTTCCCCGTTGATTCCCCATAGTATTAAACACATTCCTCTCATACATGCATATCTTTCACCTTCAAGGAATAAAACATGCAAATATGCCAAAATCCGCCCTCTAGCTCATAAATGATGTCATACTATCAACACTTCACACAGTATTAAGTAAATTTTCAATCATTCTCGCACAGAAAAGGCCTCAGTGGCAGCTACGAACGAAGTATTAGCAAACTATGATACAAGTTTACTACTGGCTGGGGAAGAATCCGTACTCTCCCCTGAGAATCTTGACGGAAAGCGGAACATATTTAAAACGTTTATTCAGAGAGTACTTACCAAAAGATAAAATCAAATGTGTTTCATTAATAAGATAATTTCTTCATATTGAAGTGTTATCGTATCAGGGTTAAAATATCGCATAAAGGAATAATTTATCACATAGTTGGCAACGCTGAACAACACTTTTACATCTCATGGCATCTTATTTTTATCAACTGTTTTATAAGTATACATATTATCTGTCTATTAGTCCTCGTTCAGGGAAGGGCAGCCCGCTCGGTTGGGCCCATTGTACTACCCGGAATGAAATGGTGTGGATGTTCTAAGGCCTCCCAATCTACAGATTCTCCTGCGCGCCGCCTCAAAACTTCCCTATAGCCTACAATTTCACATTTGCGCGTAGATCTCACCGCGGTCCCTCATTCCCGGTCCTTCGAGTTACCACGAGCCCACGATGCATAGCACTATCACCTAGGAAAGAAATAGAGATGATGATGAAAGAGGGAAAGTGTAATTATGATGGTGAAATGAGTACGAAGTCCAACGCCTAAAATTAGCTAGCAATTCTGCTTCAATTGGTTGAGGGAAAACCTCTGAAAAACCTCAACTACGTAACTTGTCCCAACCAGGATCTGAACTCAAGCCCACTCGTTTCACGATCAGACGTGCTAACAATTACTCCACAGCAGTGGACATAGCCTATATATTATACTGCTCTGTATCTCATTTTCTTAGCTGTATGCGGTAACTTAAGTCGTGATTCACCTTGCCTGTTTAATATAATAGGCCCTATTATATATTTGGTTCTTAATTTAATAATAAGAATAAAAGCGCACAATGTGCCTCATCTATCGCGTAGGGACAAGACATTGAGTCACCGTTGCAAAACTTTGTCTATGACGCAGCTCTGAGTTTGCACGTCATTACGTGATCTGTCACACAATTCGCTGCAAAGTTCTCACACACACACACGCACGCACGCCCCTCTAGTTGGTGGAAATTCTTATTCTGTAGTGGAAGCCATGTACTGCTAGCCGCGTCATTATATGACGCAGATCGTATCCTCCCTGCATCCATTCTGTTGCGGACATGGAGTCAGTAGAATAGAAATCGCTCTCTTCTTTTCTTTCAGCTCCATCAATTTGAAGTCTTGATCGAAGCTCGTATTTTTATTTTTAAAGGAAAATGAATGTAAGGGTGCAAGTAACCTGTAATGATGACACACACTCTAAGTATTCCACCACAAGTACAGTTCTTATGTTTCTCTTGCGTTGTATTTATTTAATTTATTTATAAAATCTATTTTTATTTCATTAATTAATACAATCATTTTACAATATTCTCGCTCTTCGTATACGTACATTAGGCACTTCACCTATAATGAATCGTATTATGCATAAACATGAAGTATTTTTGTTCATGACATCTCACTTAACGTTATTATTCGTAGCTCGTCATTTGCCTAATGACTAAAATGGGGACCATTTCAGTTGAACTTTGTCTCTTGCGGAGCTAACAATTATTGAGAAACATGTCGTTTACATAGTACACCTACATTGACTGCTGATTTTGTTTGCGTCTGCATAGCAACGCGTACTGTTACAAAAATTGATTCCTTCACTTTTTCAATCTACAGATATATCTTCGCTCTTTTAACGAAGAATTACGTTCTTCCCCGAAAGGATAGTCTACATAAGGAGTTTCGGTTATTCTAAAAAGTGCAACAGTTTTAAACGATTACTCCACAGAAACTGTAAGAGCCAGGTTAATGATTTATTTAAAGTTGGATAGAGGAAATATGTCGCTTCTTAATAAAGTGTGCTTCGGTTGGATCAGATGTGCGAGAGATGAGGGAGCGCGGCGAAAATGACAATTTCTTAGCTACTTCGGCGTGAAGCCGCGGTATGAGTCAGGGCCGATTATGTCAGTGTGACTTGAGATACGGAAACAAGCAGCACTTCGTTATGTAGTTTAAAGACAACACTATCAGTGGATAAAATTTTTGAATTGAATTGAAAGAGGAGAAATGGGAGGAGAAATTTAAAAGGTACACAAAACGCGTCCTAGAAAAGGATTCGGGGCTGAAAGAAACTGAATATGTGAGCTCCAAGCCTGTTGGCCACTTGTCTCACTCCGGGTTACGCTGCTCCACTGAAGGAGCTCTAGAAAATTTTGAAGGGGAGAAGTCGAAAATGGACGTAACCTCTTAGGTACCACATACGCGAGGGGAGGGAAATGTGATCAAAGTGATCACAAGCCGAGGGCTCAAGTATTCATAAAAGATCACATACGTTGGAAGCCGAACTAATAGAGAGTACAGGACCCTCCTGAAGGGGCGCGAGAGCGTGGAAATACGCTTCATTGAGTAGTGAGAACAGAAGAATTGTAAATATAGGTGGCTTTGAGGTGAAGTGATACGCAGATGTTTCTGTGACATCGGTTAATTTAATTCATACCTAGCCACCTGGTCGATAATGGATATCATGAGCATGACATGACTAAGATACTCATGAAAGGTTTCAACTTCCAATTGACGGTTAATGAGATCTCTCAGTTTCTAAACTTCATGATAGATATAATACGTCCTCATTATCATCTACTTCAAAGTGGACCGATTCCGATCCGTTCCGACTCAGAGGTCGTCTTCCCATCGTAGTCGTGGTCGACCAATACATCGTTTTCCATTTGGTTTGTATTCATAAAGACATCTAGTTGGTCTTGATAGTGTCATTCTTTGTATATGTTGGAACCATTTTTTTTTATTTATACTGTTTAAGTAAGTTATATGCAGCTTACCTCGTATAACATCATTCCGTACTTGGTCTCTTAGGGTATATCCAGCTATATAACGTAAGAATTTCATTTCCGATGTTTAAACCATTCTCTTATTTTTCGTATTCATGGGTCAATTTTCTGATCCATACATTATTACAGGTAAAACCATTGTTTTGTAGAATTTAAGTAATGTTTCCTTTCTAACTTTATTTTTCAACGTTTGAACAGCAATCGCATCATTCAAAGAACCATCCACTCTTGGCAGATCATGAATAAAATCGAACGTTCCAGTTCAAAAAGGAAATAACTCAAAATTGAAAGTTTCGAGGAACCTTCACTTTAAAGCTTCATGTTGCTTTGAAAAATCAAAAGATCGTTGAAATTATTCGAAATTCTGTTAGTGATCTTTTATATATATTATAAGTTTCAAATTAAAGTGTGTGAATTGGATTTTTCACAGCAACATGAAGCTTTAAATTTGGTTGTCTCAAAACTTTAAATTTTGAGTTGTTTCCCTTTTGAACTGGACCGTCAAAGTATTGGTCTTTGTGAGACATTTTGAAAGATCCAGATGCACTTGCCACAAATACTTCTAATAACCCGCGGTCCAAGAGTTCATTTCACCTATAAGTTAAGCCTATCTGTAGAAACTCTAAGATTAACGAAACAAGATAAATGTATATCTACAATACTCACGACTTTCATTTACTATAAAGCACACACTAGCTCTACGTTTAAAATCTTGAAGCATAACACAGCTATGCCTTGGAATTTTTTTCTGCCTGTCATCATGAAATTGTTTAGGGAGAATGATATTGGAAGAATTGCCTATTCCGCAGTAAGTGTTAATTTTTACGTTGAATGTGACTTTGCATTCAAATATTCGTGTATTGTTTGTGTGAATTTTTACAGTTAAGATCTTAAGAGAACAAACGGACTTTACCTTAACTCATTCTTTCATTTTGAAAAAAAAATATTATTATTATTATTATTATTATTATTATTATTTATTACTTATGGCTTTTAGAGAATCCGGAGGTTTCATTGCCGCCCTCACATAAGCTGCCATTGGTCCTTATCCGGAGCAAGATTAACCCAGTCTCTACCATCATATCCCACCTCCCTCAAATCCATTTTAATATTATCTTCCCAACTACGTTTCGGCATCCCCAAAGGTCTTTTTCACTCTGGCCTCCCAACTAACACTCTATATGCATTTCTGGATTCGCCCATACATGCTACATGTCCTGTCCAATTCAAACGTCTGTATTTAACGTCCCTAATTATGTCGAATGAAGAATATAATGCGTGCAGTTCTGCGTTGTGTAACTTTCTCCATTTCCCTGTAACGCATTCCTCTAAACTCCAAATTTTTTCTAAGCACCTTTTTCTCGAACACCCTTAACCTCTGTTCCTTTCTAAAACTGAGAGTCCAAATTTCACAACCATAGAGAGCAACCGGTAATATAACTGTTTTATAAATTATAACTTTCAGCTTTTTTGAGAACAGACTGGATGACAAAAGCTTCTCAACCGAATAATAACAAGCATTTTCCATATATTTTATCCTGAGTTTAATTTCCTCCTGAGTGTCATTTATATCTGTTACTCTTGGTCAAGATATTTGCATTTATTCACCTCTTCAAAGGATAAATTTCCAATTTTTATATTTCCATTCCGTAGTATTTTCTGGTCACGAGACGTTATCATATGCTTTGACTTTTCCGGATTTACTTCCAAACCTATCTCTTTACTTGCTTCAAGTAAAATTCTCGATAGTTTGTGGTTTATCTCCTAACATATTCACGTCCATACGTATAGACAAGCAGCTGATGTAACCCGTTCAATTTCAAACCCTCTCTGTTATCCTAGACTTTCATAATGGCATATTCTAGGGCAAAGTTAAAAAGTAAAGTGATAGTGCTTCTTCTTGCTTTAGCCCGCAGTGAATTGGAAAAGCATCCGACATGAACTGGCCTATATTCGTATAATAATAATAATAATAATAATAATAATAATAATAATAATAATAATAATAATAGTAATAATAATAGGCCTAATAATAGTGGTAGTGGCAGTGGTAGTAGTAGTAGTAGTAGTAGTAGTAGTAGTAGTAGTAGTAGTAGTAGTCACTGTTATTGTTATTATTTATTATTATTTTATTATTTTCAGTACATATTTAATATTTAAATAGAACAGTTTATTGGCCATTTTCAAAATACTGTTAGTGATTTAAAGAATTATGACTTCATGTAATCAACTGATGTGTAGTGGAAGTGTAAAAATAGGTTTCGTTTTTCACGTCTTAGTCGCAGTTACCTCTAATAAGAACATAATTGATAGTCAAACGACAGTCGTTTAGTCAAAACATTATGAAATTCCAACTATATATTCAAATCAATCTTTTACCGTGGAAAGACTCATCATGCCATGTTTGCAATTTTTCTTGGGAAAGATAAATGCGGTCACTGGCTGAGAAGAAACTACCTACTGAAGGATGCACTGGAAGGAATTGTGAACGGGAGAAGAGTTCGGGGTAGAAGAAGATATCAGATCATAGACAACATTAAGATATATGGATCATATGAGGAAACGAAGAGGAAGGCAGAAAATAGGAAAGATTGGAGAAAGCTGGGTTTGCAGTGAAAGACGTAAGACATAGTGGGCAAAACACTAAATGAATGAATTCAAATCACTGTCGAAGACAATTTCAAATGTAATAAGCAGACTACTACATACAAGATTTAGCGACTGTCACTAATTCCGTCAGAAATGAAATGTCACTTGCTCCAGTTCAGCTGAGAACATAGATAGGAAAACAACATAGACAGTAGATCTCCTGTTGGCCCAGACAGCAGTCATTATCATTTTTGAAGCTAGGAGCGATGTTATCGAAATCCACATATTGAATATGTGATCACCGATCCCTTGAAGCGAATGACACGTATCAGGGATCCCCTAGCTTAGCATATAAAATGTTTACTTGTAATACATATTTGGGCACAAACCTGTGTTCTCATGCATGGAGACTGATTTACTCACACTGCCATATTCTTGGCAGTAAGACAGCAGATTTAAGGTCATAGAAACCCTGTTCCAGAAGATCAGAGCGGCTTAAGAGGGCGTCGCTTCTGTATCGATGTTCCCTTAATTGTGTTAATTATAATGAAAGCTTCTTACCTTCTTTCTAATGAGTTTCTTGAATCATTATCATACCACACCCATACATAATATAAGAAAGCAAGAGGATAAAATCGCGTATATAGCAGTATGTACAGGACAATAGGAGCTGAAATGAAGATCGCAAACGGCAAAATTGCCAACAAAATGCTACATGATATTGCCTGTAGGTGCCACTTCAATGTCGAATGGCAAGAATTATTCCTCTTGCCCATCACGTTCGTAACAATTTCACCTGAAACAGAAAGAAAATTTATTTTGTTATTATGTTTTGTTATTGAACTAAACGAATCCAAAATGGAAGTATGTAGGCCTACTATGTCAACTCTTTTTTTTTCTTGAAAATCTATTGTTTAATTGTCTGGCTCAATATGAAGTAATAAATAAGATGTGAAATAATTGAAGAGTCCACTGCAAGAATGATGGAGGTCATTTGGAATACATTTTGCAGGAGAAGCAATTGAAAGTTTGAAATGCTTAGCGCTCAAAGTTCTGATCATTACTGGACAATGACTATCAGTGTTAATGCCATATAAAACTCTGTGTACATGCTATGTGTCTTAAGCTATGCATTGACAGTCTTGGTCTATTTTCGACAAGAAAGTGACATCCATCATTCTTGCAGTGGATTCTTCAATTCTGATTATGGAATTTTTCCACTGTCCAGAGGATATCAATTATATCAGAAATACGATTTTAAGGTATACAAGGATGTTTTACAGGATTTTTGCAATAAAAATTGTGTAAACAGAATCTCAAAAAAGTCTATAATAAAATTCAGAAAATTAAAGTATTCAGAGATACTTGAGAGACAGAGCAAGAAGTGGAAAATGGCAGCAACATTTTTTGTTCTGTATTTTTATAATATTATTGTCATTTTATTATGGATAGCCTATTATTTGATTAGTACTTTATTTTCATTGCACTCAAGACCCCAAAGAGGACAATTGCTCATTATAAAGGCGACACACAAAAGTGAACGTGAAAGTAATCACAATCATACAATTAAGTAAACTTGCAATTTAAACTAGTAGAGAAATAAGAAAAATTTAAAATAAAAACAGATAATACAGGGTAAGTCTGTGAAGAAAATAATGACAGTACATTCATTTTCCTTCATTTGCACTTAAATTTATTTATGCAGAGTGTTAATTAAGTATGAAATATTACTCATAACTTTCTAATACCGGTATAAAAAGCACACAAAAGGTTTTATACAAAAGCTGTTGAAGATAAACCATACAATATGATACCATTGTTCGAAAAAGTTATTCATTCAGGCATACAGGATGTGATAATAATTTTACATAGGAATTTCTTCCTTTGAGGTTACTTGAAATCCAGGGAAAATAAAACTATTATTATTATTATTATTATTATTATTATTATTATTATTATTATTCCTCAACGGTGGTCGCCCCTGGGACTTATCAGGCTACTTGTCTGTGAAACTGAAGACGAAGTAGTCTACCTTTTACATTCTCCTGTCGCAAGTCTTGCGGAGTGGATGATTGCAGCAATACTCACCTGCATTGAGGAGCAGTGATTTCAAAGAGCATTGCAACGTTCCAACACGTTACATTTCCTATTCTCAAAACTATTGGACGTATCAAAAAAGTTGTTTGGCAAAACTTGTTCACATTGTCTTGATCTATTACCTCTGTGAATAATGTGATAGGTTTCCTTCCATCCTATGTAAGGAATGGTCGTAGGTTGGAATCCAGCAAAAGACGGATTATTTTCTTTGTCAGGGTGATGTTCTGTATTGTTGTAAGTAGAAGCCCAATATCGTGTTGGTTCCATGTTGCGGAAATCGCACAATATGTCCATCTAAACCAGTGGTCATCAACTGATTTGCACTGTGCATCTCCCTAGCTCGCTCGCTTGCCCTGAAAAACCGAGTGTGTGGTAACGGAGCAGGGGTGCAGTGGCGGTATCTCTGTACTTTAATGAGCAAGATATCGGACATGATTTGAATAAATGAACATTAACTTTATTATTGCATTAGAATATTTTACTTACGCGAACAGAATAAAGTATTAAATAGCGGCAGCACAATTGTTACATATTACTGGCACAATTTCAATTAAATATTTAATATTTAAATTAATAAAAATCGCGTATAAATTTCTAAATTAAACACTGATTGCCACTACATATGTAAATATTCATTAACTAAACCATAAACATAATGAATGTTACTATTTTAGGTTTGAAAGAAGATAAATAATTGAAATGAGAAACATTAAATTGTTTATGAAAGAAACAGAGTAAACATAAACATTGCTACTATTTGTGAAACATGAACAGAAATTTATTCAACAATGGCAGCGATTTTTCGGGATTTTTGATACTCTTTTCACCCATCAACTTCTCAATGTTTGGAAACACTGTTTGAGTGGTGCACAGTCTCAGTGCACACTTTAAATTGTAATCTGACAATTGATTTCTATGTCGAGGTTTGTTAATTTTCATCGAAGAAAAAAAAACTGTTCGCAAATGTATGTTGACCCAAATAAGCATAAGATTCGAGTAGCATGTCTGTGCAGTCGTGGAAATCGGACATGTGGAAGATTGTTATAAAAATCACACAAACTTCTCTTGGTTGAAAATTTTTCCTTCAATTCCCGATCGCATTGTAGAGCCAAGAGTTCCAACTTCCATGTCAACCTGCATGGAATATGGACTCGCGAATATTTAAAAAATACATTCAAGATTTTCCAAATCCTGTAATCTTGAGTGCAATTCTTGGTTTAGTTCTCCTAGTATCTGCGCATATTCTTGCAAGTCTGTGGTCGTTACAGAAGTATGAACTGTCCTTAGTTTTGAGAAGTGTTCGAGGTTCTTATCCTTATCTGACGTTCTCAAAGTGATAATGTAAGTTTAAAGGCCTTGATTCTGTCATATTATATTTAGGTAACTATTTGACCTTAAAGAGAGAGGTTCAAAACATTCAAATACTCTGTTAAATCTGTTAGAAATGCTAAGTCACAAGTCCATTTAACATTATTCTGAGTTCCGGGATAGGTTTATTCAGTTGTTCCATGAATAAAGCTATCTCTTCTCGTAGTTAAAAGAAACGCTTTCAGCAATGTTCCACGGCACCTGACATGTTTGCAGTTTATGAAACCGTCGAGCCGCCACTGTCACTCAGAAGACCTCGACGCGTACTGCTGTGCTGCTCGCTCCTGCAATGCACTTACCCCGGAACCTTAAGGCTGGTTCACAATAAACCGGGAACGGAAACGACAACGAGAACGAGAACGGAAATAATGTTAAAATGTATTTAAATGTGAGCATTCACAATAATTAATTGTGAATAACGAAATTTAAATACATTTATTTTAACAATATTTCAGTTCTCGTTCTCGTTGTCGTTTCCGTTCCCGGTTTATTGTGAACCAGCCTTTACCCGCGCACCGATACACCGCAGTTGACGACCACCGATCTAAACATTCTAAACGAATGAGATCTCGACATATTTCATTACAGGGTGAAATACACGGTAAGTATTTTAGAACTCTTAATACTACGCGAAATAATTCCGATTCAAAAGTACTCGTTGGATTTATACATAGGATGATTCAGGTCGAATAAACTGCAATTCTGCACAAAATGTCATGTGGACTTGGGTCCTATTCTCATGGTAACCCTTAGAAAGGCAGTTATAACTTTTTGTTTGAAAATAACTAGAATGCGAAGGGTCATGATTAGACACCAGTGGATCCAATAATAATCTTTATTAAACGCAATAGTTTATGTACAATATTCAGCCATTTTTTTTCTGGAGGCTTGGCTCGGGTCCTCTCAGATTGTTGAATTTTTGTGGAATGACAATGGCGAGGGGAAACGGCAGAACCCCGAGAAAAACCCCTCGCGCCCTCTTTCTTCGCCACAGATTCCTTCATGACAAGGCAACGCATTTTCGTTCCCAAACAAGTTAGGAAAGTTATCGGTTAGTATATCCTGAAGTTTTAGGGTTCAAACTCTGACCCTAAATGCTTACGTCAGGACGTTACGAAAGGTAGAACCTAGTTCGGTACATAATAATAATAATGGAGAATGACAACTGTAAGTGGGATTGCTGCTACATTGAAAAGGTATGTCCAGCTTATTTTTAACCATATAAACGCATTAACACTGCGAAACCAGCTCTGTACAAAGTATTAGTGCTACATGTGACAGAAAATATAATTAGATCGACAACAATACTCAACTGGTATATACAATATATACTATAGAACATAATAGTAAATATGATACACATTAACTGATATTCTATACATAATATACTTTATACAATTAATTAAATTAATGAAATCAACTCCGTTACGGTGAACAAAAACATATATTGAGATTATGAAGTTCATATCTTCTACTATAACTGCCAGTAAAAATTTGTTTAAGCTAAGAAAATGTTCTTCCCACGTCACATGACGTTAGAGGGACAAAATAATAATAAAAATCAATATACAAATTAGCAATATTTGCATTTTACACAGTATATACAAATAATTCATTTATCAAAACCTATCCCGTTGCAGTGAACGAAAACATATATTCTGAGTTTATGAAATGCATGTATTTTACGAAAATCACATAAAATTTGTTTAAACTAAGAGACTTTCTACGTCATATGACGTTACAGGGGCATATTTATAATACATTACATCATTCCCACTTAATGATCCCAAGGTTTTGATTTATTAGTATTTAATTATTTTATTGGAATTTTTTATTAAATTATCATTTATTTGTAATTATGATAGAATTAGTAACTTTTTTTATTTATTTTATTTAATTTTTATTAAAATTTTGTACTCCTTTTGATTTTGCTGAAGGTGAATCGGAGTTAGTTTGAGGTTTTAATGTTGAATATAGAAGTGGTGGTTTTGCATTAATTTTTTTGGCTGAGTATGCTAGTATTTTGTTTATGAGAATATATTTTGTACTACTAGATCCGCTGTTCCTTTGGGAATAGAAATGATGTGCCTATAACCATTACATAGACGGGGATTGAACCCGAGCTGCCACGGAAGAAGTCAGAGAAGCTAGCCACTCGAGATTCTGATCACAGTTTTAAATCAGGTGTTGAGAAAGTTCTCTTCTTCGATGTATTTTGCCACGCGGAAGCGAACCGCGCACGTACCGTTGAGGAATGCGAATTGGTAATTACAAGTCTTGTTCACGTGCGACGGAGTGCATTTTTACACATAAGTAACAGACCGGTGCTATTGAAATTTGACCCACGTTCACACAACTTTATTACAGTCAACAGAACAGATTTCCGCAGTGTTGTTGATTCCTCCTGAATATCTCTCTCTCTCTATCTCTCTATCTCTCTATCTCTCTATCTCTCTATCTCTCTATCTCTCTCTCTCTCTCTCTCTATCTCTCTCTCTCTCACTCGTACGTTCGTACATAAGGAAGGAGTACTAAGTCCTTCAAATAAATAGTATGGTATGGTTTATTGACATTGCCGGCTTCGAGCCAGCAGCCGTTACATGCATAGGATGTTCTCTTCAGCCATTGTAATAAATAACAATAAATACACATATATAAACTATTTCTGGCATAAGTGCCAGTAAGTGTGTGAGTGACATTATTGATTTTATTCCAGCGTAAGCCTGATTTGGTGATTTTCACTATTATTTTGTAGGGGATTAGGAAGTGGCAGGGTAAATCGTTTATGTACGCTACACATTAGTATATACTAGGTGTCCATTTTATATGTGGAACTGATGGGGATCTTAAAGAAAATTGGTGTGGATTTGAAAGAGAGAAGACTATTCAGTAATCTTTATATGAAACAACGAGTCAAAATCAGGATACGAGAACAAATGTCAGAAGGAAGTGACATTGGGAGAAGAGTACGTCAAGGATGTCCTTTATCACCTACTCTATGCAACATCTACTTGGAGAATTTAGTAAAGAACTGTTTTCAGAACATGGGAGGAGTGGTAATAGAAGAAAGAAGAATAAAGTGCTTAAGATTTCCTGATGATATGGCGTTGTTAGCAGAAAAGGAGATGAAACTAAAGGATATGCTACTGGAGCTAAATGACAGCTGTGAGCAGTATGAGATGAAGATAAATGCAATTACGACGAAGAGCATGGTCATAGGAAGAAAGATACAGGAGATTAACTTTCACATTCTAAATGAGGCAGTAGAGCAAGTGGACAGCTTCAAATACTTGGGGTGTACTATAAGCAGTAACATGAGCTGCTGCCAGGAAATCAAAAGGAGGATAGCAATGGCCAGGGAAGCTTTTGATAGAAGAGGAGCATTTTCTGCGGACCTCTGGAAAAAGAACTAAAGAAGATACTAGTGAAGTGCTTTGTATGGAATATGGCATCGGATGGGGCAGAAACATGAATATTAGGAGGAAGAAAAGAGAAGCGAATAGAAGCATTTGAAATATGGCTAGGGAGAAGAATGGAACGTGTGAAGTGGACAGACAGAATAAGAAATGAAGCTGTGTTGGAGAGAGTGGGTGGAGAAGAATGATGCTGAAACTGATCAAGAAGAGGAAAAGAAATTGGTGAGTCACTGGCTGAGAAAAAAAACTGCCTGTTGAAGGATGCATTCGAAGGAATGGTGAACGGGAGAAGAGTTCGGGGCAGAAGAAGATATCAGATGATAGACATTAAGATGTAGGCCTATGGATCATATGAGGATACAAAGAGGAAGGCAGAAAATAGGATAGACTGGAGAAAGCTGGGTTCCAGTGAAAGATCTGTCCTTGGGCAGAACACTAAATGAATGAAATCTATATATAAAACAGTACCTACGTTTTACATTTAATGAAGCAAATATTTTAATTTTGTAGTTATATACAGTAAGATTTATTTCGTGGATAATAAAGAGCACGAAGTTTACTTCTTTCAGTTGTTAATATGTATGTGTCAATCAAAGTTTATAACAATAAACTAAGAACGGTAATATATTTGCACATATTAATATAACTCATTTTATTCATTTCAAAACTCGTAAAATTTATAATGAGTAAGCATGTGTCAATTTAGTAACATTCATTATTCATTTCAAGGTCACAATTTCTAGTATATTTAGTAGATTTTAAGGCAATAAGATAACAAAATATGAAGTAGCATACCTCTCTACAATTCTAGAGAATTGATATAATTTTACTTTATATTTTTCATTGTTATTTTCATTAATAGGCTTATTAAAACTATTGTTTTTTTTTTCACAAACAAGAAATACAGTTTAATATTTTGTTCTACAATTATGTCTTATTTAATTGTAATGATTGTAACAACTCGATTTATGTATTTCCCGCATTGCAATCTGGGTTATTTTGTTAGACTAGCACAAATAATGTAGTAGTAGTAGTAGTAGTAGTAGTAGTAGTAGTAGTAGTGATACTACTGCTACTGCTGCTACTGCTACTGCTACTAGCAATTTTTTTAATCTGGCAGAGCTAAGGCCAGTTAGCCTTCTCTTCCGCCCGGCCAGACTTTAATTCTGATTGAATACAGTAGACTGACAATAGTTATTACATTAATATCTAGATCATAAAACATCATGAAAGTGAATAATGAAAGTAAAAGTAAATAATGAAAGTTAGATAAGTAATGTTAGTGAAACAATAATAAACATTGATACAAATAGTAGTAATAAGCCTAATAATAATAATAATGATGATAATAATAATATATTGTTATTATTATTAATACTAATACTAATAACAATAATAGTAATAATTAAGTGACGAGAATATTGCGAAAAATGGAAATTTAAAAATTGGAAATTTATCTTTTGAAGAGGTGGAGAAGTTCAAATATCTTGGAGCAACAATAACAAATATAAATGATACTCGGGAGGAAATTAAACACAGAATAAATATGGGAAATGTCTGTTATTATTCGGTAGAGAAGCTTTTATCATCCAGTCTGCTGTCACAAAATCTGAAAGTTAGAATTTATAAAACAGTTATATTACCGGTTGTTCTGTATGGTTGTGAAACTTGGACTCTCACTTTGAGAGAGGAACATAGGTTAAGGGTGTTTGAGAATAAGATACTTAGGAAAATATTTGGAGCTAAGAGGGATGAAGGTACAGGAGAATGGAGAAAGTTACACAACACAGAACTGCACGCATTGTATTCTTCACCTGACATAATTAGGAACATTAAATCCAGACATTTGAGATGGGCAGGGCATGTAGCACGTATGGGCGAATCCAAAAATGCATATAGAGTGTTAGTTGGGAGACCGGAGGGAAAAAGACTTTTAGGGAGACCGAGACGTAGATGGGAGGGTAATATTAAAATGGATTTGAGGGAGGTTGGATATGATGATAGAGACTGGATTAATCTTGCTCAGGATAGGGACCAATAGCGGGCTTATGTGAGGGCGGCAATGAACCTCCGGGTTCCTTAAAAGCCAGTAAGTAAGTAATAATTACAAGATAATTGAAATATTTATCCTGTAATAATGACCACTGAACATAGAGAAACTTGAACAACTATTATGCATCATAAAAGCACAGCGATCTTTCTTCGAAATAACATCATTAGCTGTACTCACCCTTTTTCCAGCTTACAGTAAGAAGCGAGATCCTGTCGCTGGAAGTTTCTACAAGCTTCTCCCATAGGTACTTCATGGAATACAACGCAATCGCGCTTTCCTCTCTCTTTCATCCAATCGAATATTAAGCTTCTGAAACCAAGCAAAAGGACTACTAATTTATGTCGCAATTACATTTACTTACTATTGACGTGCTGTAAAATAAACATAACAGATCTGAAGTACCTCAGGAGTGAAGGCCAGCTCAAGGAGTACCAGTCCGAACAACGTTTCTCTACTCATGTTCCGCGAGACAATTTTGAGTTGGTGCAAACAGGAATTTGAACAGAATCTTAGTTAAGAGCATAATTCAAGCTCTTTGATTAAAGAAATTAAGTGTATTAACGTATATTTTTGTAATACATAATTTACGAAGCAACTACTACTCGTAAATCGGCTTTAGCACTGGCAGTTCGAAACTAGACCGTCTTCGTGTCTCCATGTGCTGGGACTGTTTAAATGCTTAGTAAAATGACACTTTTTCAATTTTGCAGTTAAACGAGACAGTATTTGTAAATTCTTAGCCTAACATGGAAAAAAGTTGCTTTATCTGAAAACAAATTTTCATTTATTATACATAGGTCTTATCATACCTCTGATTGAGGTGCAGATGATATGTACAGATACGGAATTGGTCCGAACCTTTATGGGAGTCAATGTAAGCAACAAATTCGCACGACTGTCCACAAGTAGCATACATATAGGGGCTTTTGTTTACTGCACAAATAGCCTACAGTATGTTGTAAGCGAAACTTATGCAATAAGGGAGCTCCAAATTTTATTTCCGTATCTGTAATCTATTCGAGGATACGGCCTCCAGATATGGAGGATAGATGTGAATATATTGAATAAGCAGTCGCGGACAGCCGATGAGGAGTGGTGCTCCAGCTTGGGGGTTGGGCGAAGGCTAACAACATATCACCGTAAAAAACAGCTTGTTATGAAACCTTCAAATAAGCCTCGGATTAGGACTGATTCTCTGGCACGACCACAGCAAAGGAATAAGGTTATGAGATTTGGTACTTGGAATGTTACAAGTTTATATAGAACAGGAGGGGTAACATTAGTAGCAAAAGAACTAGCTAGATATAGAATAGATTTCGTGGGAATACAGGAGGTTAGGTTAGATGGGAACGGCATAACACAAATAGGAGATTACTTGTATTATGAGGAAGGAAATGATAATCACCAAGTAGGAACAGAATTCTTTATCTATAAAAGAATAAAATCAGCACTAAAAAGGTCGAATTTATCAGTAATAGGTTATCATATTTAGTACTTAAGGGAAGCCATGTAATGTGGGTCCCTATCACCACGGCATGGCGCGTCCTCAGGTTGCGGATAGAGGAGACGGCCTCCAGATATGGAGGGTAGCTGCGAATATATTGAATAAGCAGTCGTGGACAGCCGATAAGGGGTGGTCCTCCAGCTTGGGGGTTGGGCGAAGGGCTAACAACCCATCACCGTAAAAAACAGCTTGTTACGTATCCCTATAATAAGCCTCGGAATAGGACTGATTCTCTGGCACGACCACAGCAAAGAAATAAGGTTTTGAGATTTGGCACTTGGAACGTAACTAGTCTTTATAGAACAGGAGGGGTAACATTAGTAGCGAAAGAACTAGCTAGATATAGAATAGACTTTGTAGGAGTACAAGAGGTTAGGTTAGATGGGAATGGCATATCACAAATAGGAGATTACTTGTTGTATTATGGGGAAGGAAACAATAATCACCAATTAGGAACAGGATTCTTTGTTCATAAAAGAATAAAATCAGCAGTAAAAAAGGTCGAATTTATCAGTGACAGGTTATCATATTTAGTACTTAAGGGTAGATGGTGCGACATCATAGTTATAAATGCTCACGCCCCTACAGATGAGAAAGACGACCATATAAAGAATAGCTTCTATGAGGAATTGGAACACACTTTTGATCATTTCCCTAGATATCACATGAAAATTTTATTGGGGGATTTCAATGCTAAAGTAGGACGGGAGGATATTTTTAGACCAACTATTGGAAAAGAGAGCCTACACGCAATTAGTAGTGACAATGGAGTTAGATTAGTCAACTTTGCCACATCGAAAAATTTAATTGTCAAAAGTACAACATTCCCCCATAAGGATATACATAAATATACTTGGACTTCTCCAGATGGATTGACACACAACCAAATAGATCACATCTTGATAGATAAACGGAGACATACTAGTATAGTAGATATTCGAACTTTCAGGGGTGCAGACTGTAATTCTGACCATTATTTGGTGATTGGAGAATTAAGAGAAAGATTATCAGTAGCCAAGCGAGTAGAGCAGCAAGTTAATATTACTAAATTCAATATTTTGAAATTAAAGGACGAGGAAGCTAAGCAAAATTATCAGGTCGAAATTTCGAATAGGTTTGCCACTTTAGAAAGTTCCGACGAAGTTGAGAAAGAATTAGATGTTAATAGCGTGTGGGAAAATATCAGAGATAGTATCAAAATTGCAGCTGAGCAGAGCATAGGTTATTATGAAACTAAGAAAAAGAAACCGTGGTTTGATGAAGATTGTTGCATGGTAGTAGAAAGAAGGAAACAGGCAAAATTGAAATTCTTACAGGATCCAGTTGAGGAGAAGAGAGATAATTATTTCAATGAAAGACGGGAAGCAAGTCGTACACTTAGGAATAAAAAGAGAGGTTACTTGAAGGAAAAACTGAATGAGGTAGAAACAAATAGTAAGAATAAAAACATTCGAGATTTATATAAGGGTATAAAGGAATTTAAGAACGGATATCAGCCAAGGGTAAACGTGATCAAGGATGAGAATGGTGACTTGCTTGCAGACTCTCCATCAATCCTAAACAGATGGAAAAACTATTTTGCGCAACTACTAAATGTACATAGGGCAAATAGAAATGATCGGGACGAAATTGAAATACAAACTGCTGAGCCATTTATACCCGAACCCACACTTTCAGAAGTCGAAATTGCGATAGAAAATCTGAAAAAGTACAAGTCTCCAGGTATCGATCAAATTCCAGCAGAATTAATACAAGAGGGTGGAAGTGCATTATATAGCGAAATTTATAAACTTGTACTTGCTATTTGGGAAAAGGAAATTGTACCAGAACAATGGAAGGAGTCCATAATTGTGCCTATTTTTAAAAAGGGGGACAAAACCAACTGTGGTAACTTTCGAGGAATATCACTTTTGTTGACGTCGTACAAAATTTTGTCCAATATTCTTTTGAGAAGATTAACTCCGTATGTAGATGAAATTATTGGGGATCATCAGTGCGGTTTTCGGCGTAATAGATCGACTATTGATCAGATTTTTTGTATTCGACAGATAATGGAGAAAAAATGGGAGTATAAGGGTACAGTACATCAGTTATTCATAGATTTCAAAAAGGCATATGACTCGGTTAAGAGGGAAGTATTATATGATATTCTTATTGAATTTGGTATTCCCAAGAAACTAGTTCGATTAATTAAAATGTGTCTCAGTGAAACATACAGCAGAGTCCGTATAGGTCAGTTTCTATCTGATGCTTTTCCAATTCACTGCGGGCTAAAGCAGGGAGATGCACTATCACCTTTACTTTTTAACTTCGCTCTAGAATATGCCATTAGGAAAGTTCAGGATAACAGGCACGGTTTGGAATTGAACGGGTTACATCAGCTTCTTGTCTATGCGGATGACGTGAATATGTTAGGAGAAAATACACAAACGATTAGGGAAAACACGGAAATTTTACTTGAAGCAAGTAGAGCGATCGGTTTCGAAGTAAATCCCGAAAAGACAAAGTATATGATTATGTCTCGTGACCAGAATATTGTACGAAATGGAAATATAAAAATTGGAGATTTATCCTTCGAAGAGGTGGAAAAATTCAAATATCTTGGAGCAACAGTAACAAATATAAATGACACTCGGGAGGAAATCAAACGCAGAATAAATATGGGAAATGCGTGTTATTATTCGGTTGAGAAGCTCTTATCATCCAGTCTGCTGTCCAAAAATCTGAAAGTTAGAATTTATAAAACAGGTATATTACCGGTTCTTCTGTATGGTTGTGAAACTTGGACTCTCACTCTGAGAGAGGAACATAGGTTCAGGGTGTTTGAGAATAAGGTGCTTAGGAAAATATTTGGGGCTAAGCGGGATGAAGTTACAGGAGAATGGAGAAAGTTACACAACACAGAACTGCACGCATTGTATTCTTCACCTGACATAATTAGGAACATTAAATCCAGACGTTTGAGATGGGCAGGGCATGTAGCACGTATGGGCGAATCCAGAAATGCATATAGAGTGTTAGTTGGGAGACCGGAGGGAAAAAGACCTTTAGGGAGGCCGAGACGTAGATGGGAGGATAATATTAAAATGGATTTGAGGGAGGTGGGATATGATGATAGAGACTGGATTAATCTTGCACAGGATAGGGACCGCTGGCGGGCTTATGTGAGGGCGGCAATGAACCTTCGGGTTCCTTAAAAGCCATTTGTAAGTAAGTAAGTAAGTAAGTACTTAAGGGAAGATCGTGCGATATCGTAGTTTTAAATGCTCACGCCCCTACAGAAGAGAAAGACGACCATATAAAGGATAGCTTCTACGAGGAATTGGAACACACTTTTGATCAGTTACCTAGATATCACATGAAAATTTTATTGGGAGATTTCAATGCTAAAGTAGGACGGGAGGATATTTTTAAACCAACTATTGGAAAAGACAGCCTACATGTAACTAGTAATGATAATGGAGTTAGGTTAGTCAACTTTGCGACATCAGAAAATTTAATTGTCAAAAATACAACATTCCCCCATAAGGATATACATAAATATACTTGGACTTCTTCAGATGGTTTGATACATAAGCAGATAGATCACATCTTGATAGATAAAGGAAGATATACTAATATAGTAGATATTCGAACCTTCAGGGGGGCAGACTGTAATTCTGACTATTATTTGGTAATTGGAGAACTTAGAAAGACTATCAGTAGCCAAGCGAGTAGAGCAACAAGTTAATATTAGAAGATTCAATATTCCGAAATTAAAGGACGAGGAAACTAAGCAACATTATCAGGTCGAAATTTCAAATAGGTTTGCCGTATTAGCAAGTTCCGACGAGAGTTAGATGTACTAACCGAGATAATATCAAAATTGCAGCTGAGGAGAGCATAGGTTATTATGAAACTAAAAAAGAAACCGTGGTTTGATGAAGATTGTTGCATGGTAGTAGAAAGAAGGAAACAGGCAAAATTGAAATTCTTACAGGATCCAGTTGAGGCGAATAGAGATAATTATTTCAATAAAAGACGGGAAGCAAATCGTACGCTTAGGAATAAAAAGAGAAATTACTTGAAGGAAAAACTGAATGAGGTAGAAACAAATAGTAAAAATGAAAACATTGAAGATTTATATAAGGTCACAAAGGAATTTAAGAATGAATATCAGGCAAGGGTAAACGTGATCAAGGATGAGAATGGTGACTTGCTTGTAGACTCTCATTCAATCCTGAATAGATGGAAAAACTGTTTTTGGGCAACTACTAAATATACATAGGCCAAATAGAAATTATCGGGACGAAATTGAAATACAAATTGCTGAGCCATTTATACCCGAACCCACACTTTCTGAAGTCGAAATTGCGATAGAAAATATTAAAAATTATAAGTTTCCAGGTATCGATGAAATTCCAGCATTATCTAATGAAATTTATAAACTTTTACTTGCTATTTGGGAAAAGGAAACTGTACCAAAACAATGGAAGGAGTCCATAATCATACCTATCTTTAAGAAGGGGGAAAGACTAACTGTAGTAAATCACATATTCATTATATGAGGTCTCGCCATCCTCATTGAATATTATCAAGACTACTATGAAGTAGCCGATGTGTATTATCACAATTAATTCGAGAAAAATTCGTTCCGGCACCTGGAATCTGAATATTCACAATAGAAAATGAGTTAATATTGATCATTTAGAAATGTTTGTAGCTTTTTGTCTCCATGCATTACCGTCTATAATGCCAAATTATACAAATTAATTATGAATAGGCCTGCGTGTTTTAGAAGTGAACGTTGTAACTGGACACAGCCTAGGGTATGTATACATATATATACTGGGTTCAAAAAGTTCAAGTTCAAGGTTCAAAAAGTTCCCGGAATTTGCTAGTATCATAGAAACAACGGACCTTAAACACTATTCTACAGCATTCCCTTCAAAATAGTTGCCTTCCACAACAACACACTTTTGCCAACGCGTGTAGAGTTCCTGGAAGCAGGCCTGGAAGCCATTTTGTGAAACCCGTCTTAGTGCTATCGTCGCGTTTGCGATAACCTCTTCAGCATTGAATCTCCGTCCTTTCAGATGACTTTTCAGACGGGGAAACAGAAAGTAATCAGGTGGTGGAGAGTATGGTGGATGATCCAAAGCAGTTATGTTGTGCCTGGCAAGAAAATTCTTTACAATAATTGCGCGATGAGCAGGTGCATTGTCATGCATAAGGAACCAGTTGTTTTCTACCCACTTTTCTGGACGTTTCCTTCTCACTGCGTCCCGGAGGCGACGGAGGATTCCTACGTACAATTCTTTCGTTACAGTACGACCTTCTGGAATGAACTCATGGTGGATGAGACCCTGAGAGTAGAAGAAAACTTCCAACATAACTTTGCCTTTGGAAGTGTCCCTAGGAAATTTTTGCTTCCGAGGAGATGTTTTCGATTTCCACTCATATGACTGTCGTTTAGGGACTGGGTCGTACAAGTAGCACCAAGTTTCATCACCAGCAATAATTTTGTTTAAAAAATCACCATCTTCATCAGCCATACTGATCATGTCCCCAGCAAGAGTCAGTCTTGTTTCTTTCTGTTCTGCCGACAACATTTTCGGATCTAACTTCTGAGACACGTAATGCATGTTGAGATGCTTGTGAAGAACATTGTGTACACTTCCGACTGATATTCCGACCTCTGCTGCTATCTCTTTTATGGTTTTACGTCGGTCGCCCCTCACAACATTACGCACACGCTGAACGATTGCTTCATTTGTTGCAGTTGTTGGTCGGCCGCTGCGTACGTCATCTTGATGCTATCGCGGCCACCAGAAAAGCGTTTATGCCAGGCATACACTTGAGTTTTTGTCATTGCTGCTTCGCCATGTGCTTCTTCCAACAATCTTAACCCAGATGTTCCTGAATTATTTTTTTTGTTTGAAATTTCGAAAGATAGTGTGTATATTGTTCATAATGATCCTTAGTAATAGAAAAGTATGTGTTTTAAGTAATAACCCTCCTAGGTTTTGCGGAAAAGTGCGTCCTTCTGGAAGGACTTCAGGATAATATGACTACAATTTCATAAGATATGTGAAGAACCATTTTTCATAATGGACAAGCGAAATTCAGCAGTGCGTACCAGAAGATCATACTCGTGGTCCTCCAAAAACATAAGAAATATTAAAAATAACATTTAGGGGCCTAATCATGTTAAAACTATAGATATCATTGCGACAATTACATTTATTGGTATTTATTTAGGAATATGTTGGAATACCACAAAACAATTGAGAACATGCAGACTTAAATAAATATCGCAAAGTATAGCATGAATTAGCTGTGGATATCCAGTCACTCATGCTTATCACAATCCAATGACTATGTTTTTTTTTTTTTACTAATCCAATAAATAATGTTCTTTCACCAATCATTTTACTTGGCGTTAAAAGACACAAAACAGCTGACATGTTGGGACAGATCACACTTGAGGCACATTGTGGTTGCTTTTTTTTTTCTGGCATATCCTGCATTTCAGTTGCTTCTTCTAATGCGTATGAATGTCCACTGGCAGATCAGAAACGTAGTGGTCCCGTCCATCATTCCGGGATTCAATTTTCGATAACTTGGAAGATCTACCTTTGCTGGTGAGAACCCGTTTGTCTGATTCCAGAATAGCTGTAGCAACTCATCTCCGAAAAGACATGATCTATATTCTCTTCATTACGCCTGTACAAAAGCCAGGCGTTCTGTTCAGCAACATCTATAAGATGGATGTCCGATAGAGAGATACGTTCTGGCCCCCGCGATCAATGCCTCCCATATGATTGTTGTATGACTCAAAAAGAAAAGGTTGAGGCACAGCCATCCTTAGTTTCTTCTCTCTTGAAAAGCGCCTTACTTGTCTCAGAGGAAACATTTCTCTAGGTCATCGTTATTACACACATGCCAGTTCATCATGATGAAGTCGAATCTGTCTCTCGATATTGCATTTGATACAAGTTCATTGTGACTGTCTTGTTCCCCTTGCCAGTACATTCTTCTTCTGGGAACTACTACATAACCACTAAGTACGACTACAGCTAGAAACGCCATCTTTTCATTTTCAGAGCAGTCTCCTACTCTGTTCTTCTTTGCCGCGTACTGATTGGTATAAGTGACCATCATGTTTAGAATTTCTTCATCGAAAAATTGTGTGAAGTATTCTAATGGACTTCTACCGGGTTTGAGTGGTACTTCATACATCAGAGGCCATTCTGTGCTTGGAAGAGTTGAGTCTTCATTTTCAGGTTCCCCTGTAGTTTCTCTCTCGGCAGCCTGTGGCCCAGTAATACCTTCCTTGTTTGTCTGCAGAGTTGGAGGGGCCATTGTAGAACTGGTGCTTGGGAGTGTTGAGCCTGCTTTTACAGGTTCCCCTCTATCTTTTTTCTTGGTAGCCTTAGTCCCAGTAATGTCTTCTTTGTTTGCCTCCAGGGCTGTAGAGGGCGTTGTATATCTTGTCCTTCTATACTTTCTAGATAGCAGAGATGGTACAGGTACAGACGGCAATCCTATGTCATATGATGATTCCTCACATACATTTTTGATAGCCATGTCAGTTACAAACACATCGGCACTCAGCTGAGTTGCAGTCAAATTATCTGTATATAAGTTGTCTTCTGCACCCGAATCCTCATCAGTCAAATCAACATTTGCATTAAGAGGTGGCAACGGTGCGACATCTACACACTGTTTGGAATAGTTTCACTACTGTCCATGATTTCCAGTAGTTCATGCAGTGTAATTTTTCTCTTGGAAACACATAGAAAATACCATATTATCCTGACGTCCTTCCAGAAGGACGCTAACAAATATAACGTTATTACTAGTTATGGATGTAAGTTCATGCAAATTTAACATAAGTCTATTGAAAGCCCTAACTTTTGAGATATTGCACCATGAATTTAAAAAAAATAATCCGTAAATTACGGTAAATATAATTACCAATTTATAACAAGGTCAGTCAAATCATCCATCGCTGCTGAAGTCCAATATTCAGGTCTAAATTTCTCGCTCACAACTGACGGTTAACTTGCAGCTGCTGTGCAGTCGTCAACAATGGACATTCAAACGGCGTGTGACTAACAATAGTAACATTTCGAGCATAATATTAATTATAACGTCATTATTTCTTATTATTTTTCTGGAAGGACGTCAGGAACATCTGGGTTGTCTCTGCAGGAGTTTTGTGTAACAAAACACAGAACTTTATGTTTGTACGTTGCTCTGTGGACATAATTACAAAATGCGACGAACAAACAAAACACTATGATAAACAATTGCCTACAACTCAAAACCAACAATCACCATTATCAACAAACAAAGGAAATGACATCATGAATGTTACCAACAAAACAAGTGTATAATATCCCTTGTTATATATTAATACGAAAAATGGTAGTAAAATTCCGGGAACTTTTTGAACCCAGTATATATATGTATACATACTCTAGGCTGTGTCCAGTTACAATGTTCACTTCTAAAACGCGTAGGCCTGTTCATAATTAATTTGTATAATTTGGCATTAGAGACGGTAATGCATGGAGATAAAAAGTCTACAAACATTTCTAAATGATCAATATTAACTCATTTTCAATTGTGAATATTCAGATTTAAATCCTTTCAGTAACTTATATCATTTACTTCTGAACTCATTTTCACTTTGATGAAATATATCCACTTGTTTTAAAAAGTTACATTTAAATATTGAAAATTTTGTAAATACTTTATAAATAATGAGCATTGGTTATTACTTTTTTGATGAAAAATATATTGTGGAACAAAAAAGTAGACCTACCTATAATCTAGATACGTTTTACTTTGTGAGAATAATCTTCTGTTGCTCATAATATGGCTTCAAATAAATATTTAGTTTGTTATTAAATCCACGTGACAGTATATTTTGTATGTGAGCAGTATTCGCATTGTTCAGTGCCTATTTATAGGAATAAGCAGACGTGAACACACGAAACGGAGCGGAGAGGCAGGTCATAGCTCTCCGTTCCAAGCGAAGCTAGTATGCCGATGATCCATGCACACCTAACTTGTACTCAGAGTAGCCAAACGCAGGACTCCATTAAAGTAACTACACATGACCCAATCTGCATGGTCCGTTTTGCAGAGACCCTGCCAATCGGTATGTAGGCTTGCTGGGACAACAAAACTCTTTTTGGGTGGTTGGTTCGGGCAACCACCCAATCTCTCGATTCCCCCATTCCAACACCCTGCAAGCTGGGTCGTGTGTAGCACGATCGGACTGATTTCTTGTCAGTTGCAGCTTGCAGAAGTGGCGTTTATGAAGGATTGAGTGCAATGACAGTGAGTGCGGCGTGAAAAATGACGGAAAAGGAAAGGAGAAAGAAGTATGAAGGAATATTTTTGAACTGTATAAAGATATACCTTATTTATGGGACATTTCAAACGCAAATTATCTCAATAGAGATATGCGTAATCAGGCTCTAGAAATTCTTCTAGAAAAATACAAAGAGGTCGATGAGGATGCGAACGTGTCTATTTTAAAAAAGAAAATTGAGAACATGCCCCCGTTGCTAAAAATCTTGAAGTCACAATTAATCTCTCTTGTACACTAACGCTTTCTCTCATTACTGTATCTTGCTTTTTTATTAAAGGAGCCAGCATATGAAGCAGTTCATTGAAAGTGTCATTATCCATTCGAAGGAAGTTTTTAAAATCTGCTGGTTCTAGTTCTTTAATACTTAATATTTGTATGACTAATTTTTTTCTTTCTAATAACCATTTTTAGCCCATTGTTTTCTTTTTCTGTTTATCGTTCTGTGACAACAAACTCAATGCAATTACAATTTTTTGAAACTCGGAAAGTGAAGGAGCCATAATATATCTTTTCACAACGGAGCGAATCAGCCTACTGCAGGTTGGGTCATGTGGAGAGCAGAACCAGATCTTCCGACCCAACCGGCCTGCAGATTGGGCCGTGTGTAGTAGACAAGAAATGAACAATTTAGCGATTAGTTCTGATTGTGGAGGTATTGTGAACGGTACTAGTTATTCTGTATTAGTGTTAAATGGATTGCAATCGTCGTTCATGTAAAATTTTTCCAAATAGTTTCTGCTATGTTTGTGGAGGATTAACTTTGAAATTACAACGTCGATAAATAACAGACAATGTAAAAAAGGCATATTATTTGTATTTTGGCTATAAAGTGGGTGAACAAGTTAAAAATTGGGCACCACACAGGTGTTGTGTAACATGTTACGTGAAGTTAACAGAGTGGTTGCGGAGGAAAAATAACATGTCTTTTGCTGTTCCAATGATATGGCGACAGCCCACCAGTCATCTGAAAGATTGTTACTTCTGCATTATCAAACCGCAGGGATTTTCAAGGTAAACTAAAGATCTCTTCTTCTTCTTCTTCTACGTCACGGTTTAGGCCTTTCATTAGCCTGTTCCGGCTCCAAATTGTTGCTGCCTCCATCTTTTCTTAGGTCTTCCTAAGTTCCTTTTTCCTCGTGGTGAGTAATTGTATGCTGCTTTTGGTATTCTATTGTTCGTCATCCTTGTTAGGTGGTTTTCCCAATTTGTTCTATATTTCACTATTGTTGTATTTAGTTCCTCTACTTTTAGTTGATGTCTTATTTCTGTATTGTGTTTTTTGTCTGTTCTTTGATATCCTGCTATTGGCCTGAGGAATTTCATTTCAGCAGCTTGTATTCTAGCTATATGTTGTGCCGTCATTGTCCATGTTTCGGATCCATAAGTAATTGTAGGAACTGCCATCGTCTTATATAATTTCATTAGAGAGTCTTTTCTGGCTTTATTTTTCAAGGTTCTTTTTAGTGTCCCTGTTATATAGTTAAACTTGTTTAACTTGTTATTTATATCTGTTTCTGTTGTGTATGATATTTCGCAACCTAGGAAATTGAATTTTGAGACTTGTTCTATTGCTTTATTTTCTAAAATTATCTTTGTCCGAACTGGATAAGAGCCCTTGAAAGCCATTGCCTTTGTTTTTCCTGATGATATTTCCATGTTGTATTTTTTTGATATTTCGTTTAATTTATATATCATTCTCTTCATTTCGTCCTCTGTTTTTGTAATTAAAATCTGATCATCTGCAAAGGCTAACGTTTTTATTATCATATTTCCTAAATTAATTCCTCCTGTTGTTATTTGTTTCCATGATCTTATCATGTCGTCTAGATATATATTAAAAAGAGTGGTTGATAATGGACAACCTTGTCTAACTCCTCCTGTTATTCTTATAGGTTCTCTTTGGTTTATTTTTATTTTTGTTTTTCCGTACATATCTTTAATTACTTCTATCAAATGTAATGGGATTCCCTTTTCATTTAATATATTCCACAATTTTGGTCTAGACACTTTGTCAAAAGCCTTCTTATAATCTATGAAAAGGATATGAGTTTCTAAGTTGAATTCCCTTCTTTTCTCAATTATTTGCTTTAATGTAAAAACGTTATCTATGCAGCTTCTCCCTTTCCTAAAACCTGTCTGCTCTTCTGATATTATTATGTCGACTATATTTGATAGTCTTTGGCTTATTATTTTTGCGTATACTTTATATGTTGTACATAGTAAGCTTATTCCCCTATAATTTTCTGGGTTTGTTTTATCTCCTTTTTTAAATATCGATATTATCTTCCCTATTTTCCATTCTTCTGGCGTAGTCTTTTGTTTCCAACATTTGTTATAAAAATTTAATAGCCTTTCTTGAAAATTTCTCGGGGCATATTTTAATAATTCTATATTTATATTGTCTATTCCACATGCTTTATTATTCCTACTTTTCTTTAGTGCTTCTAACATCTCTTGCATTTCTAAGTCATCTACTTCTATGTACTGTTTGTTTTTTCCTATAGTTTCTTCTTCATTTTCTTTATCAGTCCATAATTTCTTATAATAATTTTCTAATTCTATATCTTGTATAATTATTAGATTTGTTTTATCTTTTTCTTGGGAATTAAGGCTTCTTATAAATTTATATACTTTGTCCTGTCTTCCATGTAAATTGTGTTCCATTTCTGCTATGTAGTTTTCCCAATGTTCTCTATTTAGTTTCCTAGTATATCTTTTTACTAATGCTCTTGCTCTATTATATTCTATTTTATTCTGATCATTCTTGTTATTAAGATATTTCAGATAAGCCTCTTTTTTATCACTCACTAATTTCTGAATTTCGGGATCCCATTTGTTTAAGCCTTTTTTCCTCCCTCCTACTTTCTTTGTCCCTAAAACTTCTTTTGCTGTTTTATGTAAGAGTCCTCTAATACATTGCCATTCTTCTTCAATTTCCTCTTTTGGCTCTTCTGCGTTTGTATAATCTCTTAACCTTCTTTTATATAGGTCTTGTATCGATTCTTCTTCTAGTAACTTTATTTTATAGATTTCTTGTTTTTCCTCTTCTTTCTTTTTTGATTCTTTATTCCAATTTCTACACCATTTCTTTTGTATATTTATTTTGCTAATCAGTAGAAAATGATCGCTGTGAATGTCACTTCCTCTAAAGACTCTTGTGTCCCTAACCAGGTTTTTCATTTTTTGGTTAACCATAATGTAATCTATTATTGAGCATGATCCTCTCTCACTTCTCGTATATTTATGAATTTCTTTATGTTTGAAGTAGTTATTAGTTATTCTCAGTTGATTAAAGCATGCGAAATTTAGTAGCGTTTTTCCATTATTATTTAATGTTTCTTCTCCATTATTTCCTGTTACATTTGTGATTGGTGTTTTCCCAATACGAGCATTTACATCACCTGTAAACTAAAGATAAAATTGTGTATCCTAATTTCCCACCAGCCAAAATACCCGTGCCACATTCTCCTGAAGTTCCTGTCCCTATCCCTCCGCCCAATGGGGAAGATTATGTCATTCCAGAGGAACACGAACTATCAGAATTCTCAGACTACCCTTCAATGTCCGCTGATCTCACCCACATTCCCGAACATCATAGAACACCACATCTGATACGACAGGCAGAATTTATTGACCTAGTTAGGGATTCAGGTCTTTCCAAGCAACACGCTGAACTATTAGGTTCTAGATTACAAGAATGAGACTTATTAGCAAAAGATACCAAGATTTCCATGTTCAGAAAACGAAACGATAAACTGACTAGTTATTTTGAAATGGAAAATTCTGTTTGTGCCTGCAAAAATGTGAACAGGCTTATGGATGTATTAGATATTCAATATAATTCAGAAGAATGAAGACTGTTAATCGATTCATCAAAACTAAGCTTAAGAGCTGTTTTATTGCACAATGGAAATACAAAACCTTCCATCAGTGGCTCATTCAGTCACTATGAAAGAAACTTATGAATACATGTCACTAATATTGAATGCAGTAAATTGTAATGAACATCGCTTGGCAATTTTTGGGGATTTGAAAGTAATAGCTTTATTGCTTGGATTAAAAGGAGGATTTGCTAAGTTATGCTGTTTTAATGTTTGTTGGACAGTCGAGCAATAACACAATATTATGTGGTGAAGAACTGGCCTATCAGACAAGGTTATATTCCTGGTGAGCATAATATTAAATATCTTCCGCTAGTGCAACGTGAAAAAATACTTCTTTCTCCACTGCATATAAAAAATTTTGTGAAAGCTCTAGATAAGAGTGGAGAAGCCTTTCAACACTTAAAGACTCTTTTCCCTAAAATTAGTGATGCTAAATTGAAAGAAGGCATATTTGTCGGTCCACAAATTAGGAAACTTTTTAAGGACAGCATTTTTGAGAAAAGACTTAACCCCAAGGAATTACCAGTATGGAATTCTTTTTCATCAAGGGGTTTTTAGGGAGTCAGAAGGCAGAAAATTATCGCCAATTAATAGAGACGTTACTAAGAAACTACAAAAAAATAGCCTACAGTATGTCACTGAAGACCCAATTCTTACATTCACATTTGGACTTCTTTCCTGAGAACTTGGGAACTGTAAGTGATGAGCAAGGAGAGCGATTTCACCAAGACATTGCTACAATGGAGCAACGATATCAAGGAAGATAGGATCCAGCGATGATGGGCGAGTAGTGCTAGTTTTTAAAAAGGGAAGATTCCAGTTCTCATAAGAGAAAAAATGAAGGTATTTTTATCTTTCTCTATTTTATTGCACGAAGAGTGGTTTTCATAAATTTTAATGGCTGGTCATCTATTAATGTATCAGTTTTATCATATCTAAGCTGCCCTTGAAAATTTTCACACAGAAAATGAGAACAAAGTAATTTTTAATAGTTCAAAAAATCCTTATTTTTCAATGTACTGTAAGTATCTATAACATAAAAACGTGATGTGTTATGAACTTTTCATTGTCATTTTCGTGTTCAGCGCATGCAAATTAGTTAAGATCAGCCTATTTTATTAATGTTATGGAAAAAAAGTTCAAATTTGTTGAGTAGTGTTATTATTGGATGATCCAATGTCATTGTCTCCACTTGTTTAAGACTGGTCACCTGGAGTTTTTGTTGACTGTCTGTCATGGATTTCCAACTGTAGGTGCTTTCGCATATGCTTTGGTAAAAATAACAGCCATTAGATAAATTGTAATTGGGTTATATGGATGATCAAGCATTCATTTATCACTCTCAGATAAATAAAATGATTTTAGAGGTTAGAAAAAAAAAAAGAAGTGTCGTAGAGATGAGCCTTGTGGCTACTGTATGGTGGTAGGGACAACATGTGGATGTAATTTCTCCTGCATGTGTGATGTGTGACTGACGAGCACCAACAAAAGCACAACCGTTTACATTTCCTTGGAAATGCTGAGGCTGCTGTAGGAAGAACTTATTAGCTGCGAGCAAACCATCTTTGTGGGGCAAGACTGCGCATATGAGTAGTCTTACCCCGTGATGCACCCCGAAACAAAGCAAGCGATGCTATCGAGCCATTATGTAAACGAATACACAGATGAACTCAGCATTAAAGTAGCTCCGTTTATGAAGAAATTGCGTAACATTATCCATACTTACAGTGAAGAAATTCTACAAAAACTTATAAGCATGATGAATAAAGAAAACTTTTAAATTCTTCCCACTTACCTCTCTCAATACAAATAACTTCAAAGTTGTCTCATTACCAGACACGACATGACTTTGAAGCAGTGATACCAAGTGTGACTAAAATGTACCATAAAAATACAGTACGCAGTCTTACCTGATGCGCATTGTTATCCCACACTACTCTATGTTTCAATTGTGTGATCACCTGCAGCGGTGCCAACTTTTGGAAAAGATTGAGTGGGCTCAAGCACTTGAGGTAGAAGTTAAAATAAGTAAATCTCATAGATAATAATAATAATTATGATGATGATGATAATAATAATAATAATAATAATAATAATAATAATAATACGAAAAATTATTGGGTGGGCTTAGGCCCATGGGCCCATATAAGTTGACGCCACTGGTCACCTGTATATAAAATAAAAATTAATTACCTACCTCTGATTGAAGTTCTGTACAGATAAGGAAATAAAATTTGGGGCTCCCTTATTGTGTAAGTTTCGCTTACAACATACTGCCCATGTGCAATGAACAAGAGCTTGTTGTATGTATGCTACTTGTGGACAGTCGTGTGAAGTGTTGCCTACATAATTATATAGGTGGACTCCTATCAATACTTCTTCCAAATTTTAATTCCGTATCTGTACATCTGTTATCAGGCAGTACATCTCACTTGGCGATATGTGTCAGAGGGAGAACAATTTTATTCTTTGTCTACATCTGAAATCTGATTAGTGAAATATGTTACTGATCAGCGATGTATGCAAAGGAGGGGGAAAGAAACTGACGACCATACCCCATTACCTCCTGACTTAGTTACCTCATGAGTGATGTCTTATTGGTGTCACTTATGAAGATCAAATCTTTCTTCAGACAGTTGACTAAACAACTGAATGTAGAAAAAAATTCAGAAACGTTTCCTTCGATATTTGCTTTTCAAGAAAATAAATTTGGTAGATGTGCTTTAATTATAACATCTCTTATGAAATATTATTAAAGGAATTTCATTGTATAGATCTATCTTCAATTGGTACAATATTGGTGACACAACAATTATTCTTATATACAATTATTAATACTATTTATTAGTATTGAACTATTACATCGTATTGATTTTAATGCAGTGAAAACATATTTAAGAAATATAAAATTTCTGCATACTCCCATTTTTAAATAAACAGTAAAGATATTAAAATGTTCACCTGCAATTCAAACGAGTGAATATGAGATTACATATCTCTTAAAAATAAACTTCTGGATTTTGGTTTATCATTACAACGTAATCTATGCAAAATTGCTTTTTGAATTTTCGTACACATGATTTAATTAAAATTTGTATTATAATTTGTAATTTCATGTAGGCGTTATCTTTTTCTTTATCCTCAGACTTAATCAGTTTGTGTACTTTGTTTTGCATTATACAGCACAATTAGGGATATTTGTGTTAACTGTAAATGAGGTTTATTCCTGTTGTTGGCAGAATAAATAAATAATTCTACAGTGCTCAGTCTCTCATGGTAGGTACTCTTCATAGAGGTTACATTCATCACTTCGTGTTTTGCCCTAATTATATGGTACATGAAAGATACTGCAAATACAAGGCTTTTAATTTGAGTTAAAAATCAAGCGAATAATCATTCAGACTTTCAAATATTCCCATTTCTTCAGCATGCTCGGCAATATGTATAATGATATTGCAACTCCCCTCCTTCAAATCGGCTTCAGGTTATCGCGTGGCAAATGTCTCTTTCTATCCTCCTAAAACAGGGATCGGCAAAAATGCCATCGCGATCACTAGCAATAGTGATGTTGCAGGGGCAGCGCAGTACACTGTCTTTGCTTCACCCTCTCCCTTCCGTCCAACTCCCCTACAACTACAGTATATTTGCATCTATCAGTGACGTGTTACCTGATTAGATTTAGATTGTTGTTTCTCAAAATCTTCAACGTCTGTTCGGAAACGTGTGTTTAAAAAAGGATGGGAGGAACAGTATTTGTTGTGCATATGGTGACAATGTAGACGCCTCTTGTGTTATAAAATTCTAATAGGCACTTATGAATCAAACATCTAGCGACATTAAGACACGTCATAAAATTATCACGAAATCATAGGTGAGAATGAACATATCCAATGTAATTGTAAATGGAAATGTATACAGTAGAAAATAAGTATAAGCATAAATTTCTTTTCGTAGGGCTGGAAGGGGCGAAGCAATTAAAACATAAAAAAACTAAATTCAAGTAAGAGTTGCGGTATTAAATATTATGAAACAAGCTATGAGTCAAAGGAAACTGAATGCGTTATGTCATTGTTTTGGAAATCGCAAAATTATTGAGGTTTTATAATGAAGGACAGTTCATTAAAACATGTCTGAATAAAGTTGCTAACATTATTTGTCCCGAATAATCTGATGTTTTTAACAATAAGAAATTATTCACACGAACAATACAAAGGAGGATAAGGGACATTGAAACACTATCTGAATGAGAAATAAAATCAAAGATGCATAAACAGTGGTCTAACTCTAATCTCTTGCTTTAGATGGAAACACACAGATATTGATACAGTAGAAATTGGTTATGTTCACTCGCGGAGTTACGAAGGATCTCCCTGTATAAGAATATTTGATCGATGTCATTTGCATTTAAAGGAAATATAACAGGAGAGAATTTATTCCAAGCATGAAGAAAATATATAGAAGAAATGAATCTGAACATAAAGCAACTTGTATCTGTAGTAACATACGGGACTCGAAATACGACTTTAAAAATGTCTACTATGTGGAGTAACGTATTATTAAGAGAGTTGGAAATAAATGAGGACATAAAACGTTGCCATTGCATAACACATCAGACTGGCTTAGATTTATTTAAAATGCTCTCCATAGAAAATATGTGTAGTCCTATCATAGGTCGCCTGCCGTTACCCTATATAACTAGTATGTTTGACTCTATATTCAATATATTTCCCAACACTTGTTTCCTGAACGAAAACTTGTAATATCTAAACAAAAACGTGACTATCAGACGAAAATTTACTAGTTGTATTAAGAGTAGCAATTTGTGACGTATTTTCCTAGGTTGTTGTAGCACAGTAAAAATAAAGGTGAAATAAAATATAATCTTTCCTTCTATAAATCAATATTATGTAGTCTACGTCAGATGTTTGTGTTGAGAGTCCGTCACTGGGATACGAACGAAGTGCTCTATACTCCTCGATTGATATTACGTATTATGTATTGCGGCTTGCGTTCAATTATGTCATCGTGAGTACAAATTTGCCGACGGCTGTCCTAAGATTCATGCACACGGCTTGCTTGCTTGATTGATTGTTCGCGGACGTTCTCAGTGCTTCGAAAGAGCATATGAGTTGGTTATCACTCATCTAGACAAACTAAACCACCTTGAGTCACCTTGAGTATAGTGTTGCTCAAAGCGAATTATTACAACACACTGCATAAAATAATCATAATTCTTGACAGGACTGGTTTCGATGTGAAGATAATTAATTGGACTATATAATATTAAATAAATAGATGAGTCCGCAACTACTTTGCCATATTTTTATACTTACTTAAAATAATATGTATTAAATTTAATTTTAAAATTAAATTATGTCATAAAACTACTTATTTGATGGGTTGAGACACACTAAACATAAAAAATCATGTTGTAAATAGATGAAATTTGACATTTAATGGTGGTACAAAGTTACACGGTTAAATGAGGAAACCTTTTGTCACATATGTTTTCCTATTAAATTCAATTCTCTATATTCCCCTTCAAATTCAAGATAACTTTTCACGATACAATAAGAAAATATATGAAATTTTATTTCATAATTTTAAATAATAAAATAAACAAATCTCATTGTAGCTGTAATTTTAATTTTAGTTTCTATTTTATTTTATTTTCTATATTCCTCTTATATTAATAATATATTTTATTATATATTATTTTCCTTGTAGCTGAAATTTTAATTAGGCCTATTATTATTATTATTATTATTATTATTATTATTATTATTATTATTTCAATTGAACTTTGCCAACTGAACTGAACAAAGAAAATTATTTAAAGGCATACACTTAATTCTACCTAAATGTACAGTCTGTTACCTATTATTTCAATTTTAAACATCATAATTCAATTTGTGAACAAATATTATTAAAGAACTAATATCTGTCTTTTATGTAATTAATATTTATCACGTTCAGATATCATTGTCATCAGAAAATGTGCCGTCTATTGTGTCAATTATGTCCAAAGTAAAACACGCATGTAAACATTACTCAGAACAAAATATGTATTTCTTGCATATCATGCACAACGTGTTTGATTTCTTGTTTTTATCCCGTAGGCAGAATTCACACCGTTTTTTTTTCTATCCTCGTTTACTTGCGCTGACTGATGATAAGGTGGTGGGTTCCAGAAATATTCCTGATGAGGGCTTTCAACTCTCTTCTTGCTGTGGGATCTCTGCTTCATGAAGGGTAGTACTCGTACAAGGGCCAAATCTAGAGTCTTCTTGTATTCTTTCGTTACTTCTTCCATTCCGGAATGACGTATGAGAATATGATGAGTGAGCTGATTGCGTCTTGGTTCAGCATTCCATAAAAAAGGACTCGGTGGCCACCGTCTTGTTCAGTTTACTTGGCTGTCTAATCACAACTGAGTTAGTACGGTTGGTATTTGAATGCTAACAGAAACGTATAACGTTATTGCTGTTGTTGCATCAGTAATTTGAAATACCAATAGTAATTCAAATTGTGTGCATAAATGTGACTATTTTCCAATGGTATATTATACCGTCAACTTCTAACATATACATATACATTAATATCCGACAAGATAATAGTGATTATGTTATTTTTCACATTGACATTTTTGTAATACAAAATTTCATGAATTTGCATGACAGTAAAACAGGCAACAAAACGGTATCAAGCACTTTTTTGCAAAAATTAAAATAGCTCGGAGTCATATCAGCCTACCTATATGTTCTAGGGTTAAGAGCTAAATAGGTTTCAATTGGCTTGTCCCTAGATTAGAGGAATTAATTAATTTGAGATGGTTCAGCTCATAACTGATCACGCTGTTAACGTCTTCATAACATATTTCATATAATGTAGCACTCACCGGTTTCAATTGATTTGCCCCTAAATTAGAGGTATGAATTAATTTGAGATACTTCATCTCATAACTAATCACGCTGAAATAGCATCTCCGTAAGATTTTTCATACATCGTAACACCCATATTTTCTTGACCATGTTCTACAATATCTGGGTGCTGCGAGAAGTATTTAAGTCAAACTTGAGTTGAATGTAGAGAAAATATTATATGATAATGAGGTGGGTATTTTCGTGATTTGATATATACAATTTTTTCTTTTCTTCAAAGAAAGCTATAAGTTCTGTAGTGAATTTCTTATGCAAATCGTCAATCTCTTCTTGTGTAGGATTAAGAGTTTCCTTTATTGGCAGTGGTTTCCCAACTGAAACAGAAGAATACATTAATTACCGATTTAAAGTTTATTGTGCATTAAGCAATAGCTATATCATATACGTATAAAGAATTTGAGTTGAGAATTTTAATTATCCGGAAAAAAACCATGGAGCTGTAATAGTCTAAGTAAAGCTCTAAGGATTAGAAAATAAAGAAAAATGGTAAAGATGTTGATGAGTGCCAGTGAAGATCTGCTTCGTCACTTGGATGGCTGCCCTATCAGAAATGGATATTATGAAGGTTTTTGAAAGCAATTACATAAATGTGGTAATGTTGTGTTCGTCACTTTCATGTTCCATGAGCCCCCTAACACCATCTAGTGTTTTTACTTCACTTTGGTGTAACCCTAGTCTTACGTGACGGACCCCCTTAGCCATGTAAGTGTGATGCATGCCACCATGGAGACGTCACAGGACAAGTACAAGTTGAGGGACAAGAATAAACATCCAATCGCGCGGAATGCAGACAAATATCCGCTTATTCCGGGAATCAAAATTAAGGACCACTATTGAAGCACATACGCTATCCACTGAGCCATGGTGGTGGATAGAATGTTACATTAATTGTCTGATTTTTACTAATTTTAGCGTGTTGTAATAGGCGTGAATTTGTGTTGCAGTTTATAAGCTATTCTGTTATTATACAGGGACATCATTTTATTTTTACTAACATTTTTAATATTAGTCTGGCTATACCTTTGGATAAACAATTGAGACCCGGAAACACAGTTGGCTACCCCCTTCCACAACTGGAGTTCGATGATCCTGGCGTAAAATACAAACAAATCACTTTACTAGGTATAGGAAGGAAGAAAAGTAGTTCACCATTTACGTAAACTAAGAAGGCATTGGATTGTAATCCGCAGGGCAACAGAGGAATGGGTAGACCCAAGATAACATGGAAACGAACTGTTCTCACAGAAGCAAAAACGATGGGGAAGACATGGAGTGAGATCAGAGAGTTGGCCAGGAATAGAGTCAGATGGAGAAGCTTTCTGAGAGCCCTATGTTCCACGCAGGAATGATGGGAATATTGATTGATTGAAATGTACTGTAATTGCAAGCTATCTTGAACCTTCTGAGCGGGGACAGAGGGGCAGAGGGAAGGAAGCGAGTAACGCGGGTGGAGCCAACTGAGTTGTTTGCGCATGCTCCGCAGCATAATCTCTTGTCAAGAAACATAGAGCTATTTCCTTCACTGTGTACCAGTAGTGTTAACATGGAGCAGCAACCACAGGGTAGTAATTATGGTGAAATCACACCACCGCGGAGAAAAAGTAACGCTGTTATCCATAGCCGAGAAAGAGAAATTATCGCAAATATAATAAAATTATGCGTTGCGAGGAGGAAAAATTAAACAAATATTTGCTGGAACCTCTTGATAAGGAATATGAGAGAGAGGCTAAATACTCTGGCAAAAGTATTAGTTCCGTGAAGAGAATTAAAAATAATATTGAATAACAACCGAATGAACCTCACACTAGTCCGGGAAAGAATAGGTATGTAATGTTAGAAATTTTTGGTATGATAGTTATGTACAATAGTGTGTGTATTGAGAGCGACATAATGAATTACTGTTGCAAGTTATTATTTTCTTATAGTTCTACCAAACATATTATTTCATTCCAGAATTAGACTTGTGCAAAGTTGAAGTGGACGACTTCGATCAACATGTTATTCGGGATACAATCGAAGAATTCTGTCGTGTTCAGAAAGTAGTACCTACGATTAAGAAGATAATTCCGAATGGATGATGCCATTGGCGAAATAATTAATTTTGGAACAAGCGATGATGGCAGCAATGATAGGGATATGGATTGTGTATAATTGTAAATTAATGTAAATTCAAATAATAAGCCTGTAAAATATTGTTATAAGAATTTGTACATATCAACTGAAGGGGTAAGTCATGCAGGCCTATATAATGTACAGAAATAGCTGTAGTAACTCCTCCATTGCCGGTCCCCAGCCCGGATGAGAGAGGAGGAGTGTACACACGATTATATTTAAATACTTACTCATTACAGGTTAATTAAAGCTTGCTACGAAACTATGTTCTCCTCTCAAAACCGGAGTATCCAGAGAAGATGATGTCTGTATTCAACCAAGTTCTTTTACAGTAGAGAGCCGTAAGGTAAAAGAACCAACGTTTTTTGAAAAGAGTCACGTTACCCGAGGGAGGGGCATCCTTGCCGTGTCGTTACGTTGATGAGTACGTGTCGAACCGAGCAGTTCCAAAGACAGACTTAGGGGATGTAAGGTTCAAGATAACTTGCAATGACAAGCCTGTCGCATTTAAACACACTTAAATGCCATCGACCTGGGCCGGGATCGAACCCGCAACCTCGATCACAGAAGGCCAGCGCTATACCGACTACGCTACCCAGGTCGACAGGTTTCAATGAAAGGACCTACATCCACCGTAAAAATAATACTTCAATAATTTTTTCAGGCCAAACGGGGGCCTATGGGAGAGAAAGTTGAAGCACGGGTATTTTTAATTTCAATGTATTTTTCACCTCAAACATTCCTGTTCGGTCTTTGACATCGGTCTGACAATGGGCCTTTGTAAGTATGTTCCACCAAACTGCTTACTTATGTTTGGGCTGCTTTAAACTTTAGCGAAAGTATAGAACGGGTTGGGCGTCCTTATTTCTGGCAGCGAATCATTTGCTGACATGGATCACTAGCATTGGTGTTGATGTCGTGCTCGTGGCAAATGTCCCCGATTTGTAAAGAATACTGGACTAATACAGGGACATCATTTTATTTTTACTTCAATTTTTATTGTACCTGAGTTTTTGAATGTACTTCACTCCCACCCCTTCTTCTAATGAAGATCCATCTGTCCTCCACACAGAACCAAGGCCGTATATAGTAAACAGAACTGACTTAGTGAGTATAGTACGTTCCAGAAATATGTTCGCGTTTTCGTAACGAAAGAGCTTTCAATATTAAATCATATTTTCGCACAGGTGCAGTCGTCCATTTGCCTACGTCGCATTCCGATTTCCCCACCTGGTTCTGTTCGTTTCTCTGTAAAGACTAGTGGCTGGGCTGTCTTAGCTCTTTTCTGAAAACATTAATTTCCGTTAAGAATTGGACGTCTACGTAATATTATGCAACTGTTTAAAATAACTTAAATAAAAGGGCTTCGTTAAGTAATTAACCGTCACGTGATTTTCCCTTTTTCTACGATCCTGCGACATAACCAATTGGATGGACAGTAGATAGGAGTAATTTTATCTGTGCGGTTCGGGCAGAGGTGAAGATTGAATTTACAGCACGTAAGGTACTCTTTTATAGAGCAGGTATAGAATTATTTCAACATGAGTTACTAGTACGAGGGACGAAACTGATAATTGGAATTCGGTACAGTAATCTATAGTGGGATAATATGCACAAAAAAACTGAAGTCTGTATCGAAATGAACGGCCACTATTTTCAAGAATGTGTTTAAATATTCATATTATGAGTATTTTTCAATTTAACTTCATTCCCTATATTGTACGCTAATGTGCTGTACACAGTATAATATACACTGCATAATGATTACTTCCGAGTGGATAGTTCAGTTCGTGAGTAAAAACACTTACTGTTAATGCAGTACTGTATTTTGATTGAACAAAAGCCTAATGAAAATCATCAAACTCAATCGCTATATTTAAGTAAATGAACTACTTTTCTTCCGTCCTATACCTAGTAAAGTGATTTGTTTGCATTTTACGCCAGTATCATCGAATTCCAGTCGTGGAAGTGGGTAGCAAACGGTGTTTCCGGCTCTCAACCGTTAATCCAAAGGTATAGTTAGAATATTAGAAATGTTAGTAAAAAAATGATGTCCTTGTATATAGAGTAAGTTATATAGTGTACTGTACGCAGGCAAATGGTTATCTTTCACTTCCTGCCTCCTTTTGAATTTTGTATGGTGTGGTTGTGTGTCGCTGTTCGTCTTTAAATACACTACACAGAAGAAAATATTACAACGGACAGCAATTCAAATGCTGGATCATCTATACATGGGAACAAGATGTTAGCTGATAGCGCAAACTTCACAGCCAGTCTGTCTGATTAAGAAAGAAAAGATGCAACAAGAGCAGTCCGATATTTTCAAGGTAAACGTATGTTAATTATATTTCCTAATAATGTAAAAGAAGTACATGGCACTATATATAAAATAACAACTCAACCCTTATTTATTTACATTCAATGAATAAAATAAATTAAACACCTATCGTTCTAGTACAAGTATATTAAAATACCATTAACAATATTATGCACTCTGCTTATAATATTTTAACCACAATTTTTAGATCGGCTCTTAAGCTTGGGGATTATTAGAATTCCAACTAATGCGGAAATAGCTATTCGCTCACAACTGATCGGGGAGGAAGTTATTAAAATGTTTATGGAAACTCTCGACTTACGGTGTAATGAAACTGAAGAGCTGTTCCACGAAAGTGAAGTTCACTCCTTCGCAGAACCTTCCACGAGTGAATTAGAGGAACAATACGTCATGTCTGATGAAAGTTCCACTCATTCAGGGAAAAGCGACCTCTCCGACTTCCAGCCTAGTCCGAGAAAACAACCAAGATATGAACATGTTCCCCTTGACGTGAGAATGAAAGTGGTGAATATAGCCAAAGAACATCCTAACTGGAGCCTGACCACACTACAGCATCAGGGGTCTGCAGCATTAAAGCATAAAGTATCTTTAAGCATATGGGGGCAGGAAATACAAACAGAAGGGACTCGATACGACAAGGAGGTCGGCGAAGTGTATGTCCCAGCCGTCCCCACTTCCTATGCCGAATTTCAAGTTCAACTGGTTTCTGTTTAGTTTTTAACTATAGGTTTTCGTTATGTCAGTACATTTACTGGCATGTAAAAGAACTCCTGCGGAACAAAATTCCGGCACACCGGCGACGCTGATATAACCGCAGCGGTTGCGAGCGTCGTAAAATAAACCATAGTTTATATTTTCCATTGAAACCCAGTATAATGGCAACAAGCATCGAGCCCCAGTATTGAAGTTGCATAAATACAGTCAGCGCTTTCCATCGTAGGCTTCCATGCTACGCGTCTGTAATCCACTCATACAATTTTCTGTGCATGCGCTGCGTAGACAGAGTGAGAGCGAGAATACTTTTCAAGTTATTGAATCGTTCTAATACACTACGCGACATGTAAGACTGTCGTTCGTGAAGCGTAAAAAAGTATATTAATTAATATTATGTATATTAATTAATTTGTTTTAATTCTACGTTATGATGTTACATAATATGTACAGTAGTGGCAAGAAAACCGGACCGACCCTTGTAACTGATTTCAGAGCCGTGTTCACAATGACAGCACGATAGACTGGTAACTGAGACTTTCGTGGTTCGAATCCTGCCTGGGAAGGAAACTTTTTTTATTCCTTATTCAAATTTATTCCCAAATGGGAAATTGGCTACGTCAGCAGTTGAAACTACAACAATTTCAATAGATTACTCGCTATCTTATGAATGCGGGCGTGGCATGCGCAGTGGCTCATTTCGGGGACTTTGATTATTCCGTCGGTCCGTTTTTTTTGCCACTACTGTACATATTCATTAATATGAGGCATAAAAGAAGCCTCTAAAAATAAACATCGAAAAGCTGACACATTGGAGTACATTTAGGTGGAATAACTTTCATAGTGCAAGTTGGCATATCATCATCATCATCATCATCATCATCATCATCATCATCATCATCAACATCGTCATCATTATCATTCACACACCGCTCATAATACATTGATCCATTAGTTTGTCCTCCCCAGGAATCGATCAGAAGGGGACATTTGTTTGTCCCTACATAAGGTTTAAGGACATTAAGATACTGCTCGAAAAAACTAGAGGCCGGTTTACCAGATGTAGAGCACGTGACTGCCATATTTTTGCATTTTATCTCAAGAGCACTAACAGCAACTCTAACTTTCGAACCGAATTTTCCCCCAGGTTCTTGCAGACAGAAACATTTTAGGTAGTAAATTACTAGCTGCAATAACGAAATATTGTCCCGTATTTGAATGAGTGACTTTATTCACGTCTCCACTGCAACTGACACATTTTTTCGCCCGTCTTCGTTAATGTTCACTTCTATATGTGCAACCGGTCTGATCTGTATTGATAGAATTTTTTTTAATGAAAATTAAGACTCAAAGCGGTTGTCTGCTCCTGGAACCGATCCGCAGATTTGCATATTTCTTCCATAGAGTAGGCTTTCTTGGAGGAAACCAGCTTTGTCACTTTGCGTTGTCGGATATGGTGACTTTTTTAAACGTAATGGCCCAACAACCACTGACAGTAAATTCGAAATTAGATGACAGATGTTGATTTGCAGCAGTTAGTCCCCATTCTTGCAATGTCCTAGTTGTTACCTGTTCACTTCTTCCCCTCGCTTCCACAAATCTATCATACACCCCTCAACTGTCTGCCATGTTTATTTTGTCGTATTGAGTCCCTTCTGTTTATATTTCCTGCCTCCATATGCTTAAAGATACTTTATGCTTTAATGCTGCAGACCCTTGATGCTGCAGTGTGGTCAGGCTCCAGTTAGGATGTTCTTTGGCTATATTCACCACTTTCATTCTCACGTCAAGGGGAACATGTTCATATCTTGGTTGTTTTCTCGGACTAGGCTGGAAGTCGGAGAGGTCGCTTTTCCCTGAATGAGTGGAACTTTCATCAGACATGACGTATTGTTCCTCTAATTCACTCGTGGAAGGTTCTGCGAAGGAGTGAACTTCACTTTCGTGGAACAGCTCTTCAGTTTCATTACACCGTAAGTCGAGAGTTTCCATAAACATTTTAATAACTTCCTCCCCGATCAGTTGTGAGCGAATAGCTATTTCCGCATTAGTTGGAATTCTAATAATCCCCAAGCTTAAGAGCCGATCTAAAAATTGTGGTTAAAATATTATAAGCAGAGTGCATAATATTGTTAATGGTATTTTAATATACTTGTACTAGAACGATAGGTGTTTAATTTATTTTATTCATTGAATGTAAATAAATAAGGGTTGAGTTGTTATTTTATATATAGTGCCATGTACTTCTTTTACATTATTAGGAAATATAATTAACATACGTTTACCTTGAAAATATCGGACTGCTCTTGTTGCATCTTTTCTTTCTTAATCAGACAGACTGGCTGTGAAGTTTGCGCTATCAGCTAACATCTTGTTCCCATGTATAGATGATCCAGCATTTGAATTGCTGTCCGTTGTAATATTTTCTTCTGTGTAGTGTATTTAAAGACGAACAGCGACACACAACCACACCATACAAAATTCAAAAGGAGGCAGGAAGTGAAAGATAACCATTTGCCTGCGTACAGTACACTATATAACTTACTCTATATACAAGGACATCATTTTTTTACTAACATTTCTAATATTCTAACTATACCTTTGGATTAACGGTTGAGAGCCGGAAACACCGTTTGCTACCCACTTCCACGACTGGAATTCGATGATACTGGCGTAAAATGCAAACAAATCACTTTACTAGGTATAGGACGGAAGAAAAGTAGTTCATTTACTTAAATATAGCGATTGAGTTTGATGATTTTCATTAGGCTTTTGTTCAATCAAAATACAGTACTGCATTAACAGTAAGTGTTTTTACTCACGAACTGAACTATCCACTCGGAAGTAATCATTATGCAGTGTATATTATACTGTGTACAGCACATTAGCGTACAATATAGAGAATGAAGTTAAATTGAAAAATACTCATAATATGAATATTTAAACACATTCTTGAAAATAGTGGCCGTTCATTTCGATACAGGCTTCAGTTTTTTTTTGTGCATATTATCGCACTATAGACTACTGTACCGAATTCCAATTATCAGTTTCGTCCCTCGTACTAGTAACTCATGTTGAAATAATTCTATACCTACTCTATAAAAGAGTGCTTTACGTACTGTGAATTCAATCTTCACTTCTTCCCGACCAGAAAGGATAAAATTACTCACACATGCTATCTACTGTCTGCCCAGTTGGTTTGTCTCAGGATGGTAGAAAGGGGGGAAATCACGTGATAATTAATTACTTAACGAGACCCTTTTATTTAAGTTATTTTAAACAGTTGAATAATATTCCGTAGACGTCCAATTCCTAACAGAAATTAATGTTTTCAGAAAAGAGCTTAGACAGCCCAGCTACTAGACTTTACAGAGGGGCGAGCAGTAGCGGGTGGGGGGAAACCGGGATGCGACGTAGGCAAACGGACGACAGTACCTGTGCGAAAATATGATTTCATATTGAAAGATCTTTCGTCACTGGAAAACGCGAACATATTTCTGGAACATATTATATTCACTAACTCAGTACTGTTTACTTGTTTACTATGACCGTAAGGCGACTCTGACTACGTACGCGGCCTTGGTTCTGTGTGAAGGACGGTAGTAGAAGGGGTGGGAGTGAAGTACATTCAAAAACTCAGATACAATAAAAATTGAAGTAAAAATAAAATGATGCCCCTGTACATTGTACAGCGCTAAACATGAGCAAGCATGAACAAGCGCAGTGCAGCGACTAGTCTGTTGGGTGTAGGTTCTGCATGCATAACTTTCCTAACTTGCTTTGCTTCATATATATTTCGGCCGAACGGGGGCCTATGGAAGAGAAAGCCGAAGCACGGGTATTCTTATTTTCAACTAGCCGTACCCGTGCGCGTCGCTGCACCCGTTAGAAATAAATATAAAGTAATTACATAATTAAAATAGGACATTTGATCCAGGGAACATTCGTGTTTGATATAAGGATAAATCGTTTATTATGTTACTTAATTTAAATTGTATTTGCATAATTAAAATGCGATCATTTTGATCCAGAGACCACTCATTTGGTCATAAAAATTATTTTAGGAAATACAGGAAACGAATGTACAGAATAGCCTATCAAATTTTCTGTGCATAAGAAGCTATTTTAATATTACCTCTCCTCGATTCACTCAGAATTACTGTAATAACATTATAGCATTATTTCCCTCTAGAGAAACTACACTTTCCAATGGTGAATTAATAATTAATTATACAAATCGGTTAATTTAGCTTCCGATATTACTTCATACAAACACAGAAACATTATCTGTATGCTATCTTTCATAGCTTTCGATTGTTGCTGTCTAAGGCCCCTTATAGACGAAGTCATTTGTTTTTTAATTCATTACACGGCCTTAGATGGCAGTTAATTTAATTTTTAAGACTCATTTATCTCATTAAATATCGGTCCTATCAAACTTTTTCAAGGAATAAAAATATCGAAAATTATTTTTAAAGAAACTTTTGTTATGTAGCATTTTTCACAAAAATCAATAATAAGCGAGATATTTCGATTTATTTAATTCAGGCCCCCTTATAACCGCCCCTTTTAAATAATGTATTTTGAATGCCATATAGCCTAAAATCTAAGTTACAACGAACTTAATTTATATTCCAATTTTCATCGAAATCCGTTCAGCCATTATCGCGTGAAAAGGTAACAGACAGACAGACAGACAGACAGACAGACAGACAGACAGACAGACATACAAACAAAAATTTCAAAAAAGCGATTTTCGTTTTCAGGGTGATTAATTATATATGTTAGGACCAATTATTTTTGGAAAGTCGAAAATTACCAGAAAAATTTCGGCTACAGATTTATTATTATTACTATAGATGTACTTTCACCTCAGAAACTCCCTTTTCGCACTGTGACATCGGTCTGACAATGGGTCCTTGTTAGCAAACACGATAGTAGTTTAGTAATTCAATTGCGCATCCAAGTACCGCCCTTATTATTATCCATATAAACTACTCGGTCCTGACTTTCATATCTCTAATGGTAATTAGTTAGGAGAACTCGGGCGAATATGAGCAGTCAGATAATATGAACAACCGGATGGCTTTTAGATCCTGTGGTATCCGTGAAAATGTTTCTCCTCTTTGTAATCGTTAGTAAGACTGCTTTATAACGTTATTGTGTCATATAACTCGTGCTGCCATGTCTGTAAAGCGGTGATTTTGCGTTTGAAAAGCAAGTCTGTTTGATTATTATGTGAAAATGTGAGCGAATAATTAATTTCAACGTTATTCAAGTGCAGAAAAATAACATTAACCAGAGGTTGAAATAAATTACTGTTCAATATTTTCAAAATGTTGTTTCTACTCATTGTTGCAGTGTATGACGTGTGGTGTTATACAAAGTTTCTTGTGTGCTGCTCTCTAAGTAGAAAAAAGTTAGCTGAAAGTGTAATATGAGTAGGGACAATAAGGGAAATATGACTAACTGGTTTTCAACATGGCTAATAATTGAGCAACTCTTCAGTATCAGCTTTTAACCTGATTTTACACAGTTCTAGTATCAGACATATTGATTAATGGATATAATTAACGTTTATATGACTAAGATAATATGAATTACTTTAGAAATTTCAAATGAATGATATAGAAGTGAAAATCTCAATTCGTGATCAGAAGTAGTTGGTACAATTGATGGAAAGTCTTGTTGCAGCTGTGAGATGAGGGAGTTATTCTGTAAACCAAACAGCAGTTGTGTACTTTGTTCCACGCCAAACTTTGCAAAAGTATTTATCCCCGAATAATAATGGCGATGAGGAATTCGCACCCAAAAAAACTTGGTCCTAAGCTGAAATTAAGGGAAAGAGCTGAACAAATCCTTACTGAACATAAAAAATATGTACCCAAACACAGACTTTCTCTTGATAGAGTACAGCTAAGGGCTCCAGCATTCAGTTCAGCAGAAGACTTGAAGATCAGTCACTGAATTAATAAAGAAGTAGGGTTGTGATGCTTTTTCAAATGTGTCTTTATTTGAAATACTTACGTATCCTATTTCATAACGAAATCTATTGGTAGAAGTGCTTACATTACGTTAAGTAATGTTTGATGTTGTTCTCGCTGTTTAATATGCGAAGTAATCCTGCTCATATATGCCAACCAACCTGACCATATTACCCTGAATATTGGCTATTATGAGCAACATGTAACTACTGAAGTAATTTAATTGGTACAAAAAACGATTAAAGCATTTCTTTCTTAAACGTGTGGCATGAAAACCAGAAGAATAGGCTTTAATCTGGTATATTAGTAAAACATATTATATGCACTTTTTCATAAATTGCTCTTAATATGCTCATATTTGCCCGAGTTCCCCTAAGATTAATTGGAATTATTTTGCTTACTCTTAAATGGCAAGTGATTCGTCTTACCTACTGTGATAAGTTCCCGGCGATAAGGTAATGGTCCATTGCCATAAGGAATAATAGGTGCAAATGTAGTTATCTTCCTGATGAATTCTTGGCATCTTCTAAACCGTGATCCATCGGGATTGTCCACCTGATCATAAATATCTGGCTCTCCAAACGTGACCACGGGTACCAGAGGCGTCCTATTAAAAATTAATGCCGTTAAATGACACACATAGATGAGGAGGCTGTACGAGAGGGGAAAGAATGAGCCAGCAGAAAGGCAGTTTGTTTGAACATGGTTAATATTATACGAGTCTACCGACACGGAAGTTCATCTCAGACCAAAACTTATCTCCCCCCTCCATACCCATTAGTGATATAGCCACGGCACATGTTAAGGGCATAGGACTGATCACATGTAAAGTCATTCGCTCCAAACTCCCACTTCATAAATATTCAACACAACAACAACAACAACATGAGTGGCACCTTCAATAGCTAACTAGCTTCCTAACTTCGTCTCATTAATAAACTAGTTGGCAGGGTACGATAGGATGACCATACAGTACTGACCTTTCTCTTTCGTTATGTTTTCTGTTGTCCTGGAAAATTGTGAACAGGGCGCTAAGTGTCCAGAGTCCCTTTTTCCTCTACTTGAAATAAATTGATGTTTATGTTCAGTTTATTTATTATTGTACGTGTTATTTTAACACTTGTCTCAAAACATGGTAATGGAATGTACTCACAGGGTGACATTATCATCTCTTCTTTCTGCTATCTTTCACATTAGCTTGGTTTTTACCATAGAGCACCTTGTTCTCGGCTTTACATTTCCACTTTTTCTTCCGTAACCTCCCGCTTGCTTCATTGTTCATTTAGCTTTTCAGTGTATAGTTTGTAATTGGTTAAGTTATTTGCAAACGGAAAATCTGAGTGTAGAAAGAGCAACTGTACTTTCTTAAACAATTTTAAACAGAAAGTTCCTTTCTTGAAGGAAGATACCACAACAAAAAAGGCGGGATGTACCTTCTGTCGTTCAACTTTCTGAGTTGACAATGGAAGGTGAGCTGATATTGATTGATTTCACGAGAGCTGGATCTCGGATGGATTCTTGCACTGAGGCCGTTTAGGCTCATTGTATGCCCTGTATGAGATGATTATCTCAGCCCAACGGATGGCCCGAGTGGCATTCGAATCCGGCATTGACAGGCTGACCATCCTTCCTGGACCCTGTAGCATGGGTTATGGGGTAGTGGCAGTATGCCATGGCACCACCAATGAAAGGAACAAATAATAATAATAATATCCTACAAAGGAGTTGTAATTGTTTATTTCTACACATTTTATTTGTATTTCATCTGAAAGAGAGCGCGCTCAGATCGGGACACACACTTGCAGCGTTTTTTCCGAACGTTGGAGCCAGTTTGGTGTGGCACTGTCTGCGTCCATATAACACTGTACCAGTGTTGCCGACACATTAAATTTTTTCCCGCTGAAATGTTGGTGAAATTCCGTTAAAAATCCGCTAAAAATAAAAAAAAGGCTACATAACTAATTATAAAGACATGTTAATAAAATACTAACACAGTATCAACTCACCTGACGTTAAAACAAGAATAATTTGTCATCATCTCCCTCAAATTCAATGTCCTCTGAAGCAGATGTAGTGGGTACGGAATCTGTGGTTCGGTATGCAGCCATTGTACCTATTTTTTGCAAGACGTCTGTCGGAAATTCGTAATCGTGATAGCACTTGTTGAGACGTTTTAGACCGGCTCTTACAGTCAGCACAGCGTTCCCCATAGTTGTTAGTCTATTGCGTAAAGATGTTTTTAAAACATTTAATTGACTGAAAGCCCTTTCCATCTCTGCATTAGACCAGGGCATTACCTGCTTCTAGTTCTACCATGCCCAGAAAAGTAGAAACAATGCGAGATTGCCCATAAGAAAAATATAGAACACACACAGCTAACAGTTTGGTGACACTTATGTCAGTAGATTCGTCCAGTAACACACTGAAATATTCATGCCCTATGTCCTGTTTTAATTCCGACTTGAAATGAGGGAAAAGAATATTCTTTATAATACCGCTACACTTCGTACGATGAATACGCATAATGGAGGCGTGGTCCGCTCATTTAAAACACTTTTTCGTTAGATTGCAGAGGTAATCTACTGATCTTATTGCGCAGTGATTCACAAGAAACAAAGTTAAGGCAGCTTCATAAGTGCGCTTAACTACGGGAAATTGCGATATAGATTGTCTTTCTCAAGAGAACGGCTTGGCAGCATTTAAATGTTTTTTACTTTTACGATGATTGAGAATATCTGACAATCTTGAATTAATATTAGACTGACAATATCTACATCGCGCAATTGTTGGATTCGTCGGTACTTCAACCAACCAGTCTTACTTCGTTCGAGAGCCAATCGTTTCTAAATTTTTGTGTATATTTGTTAACAGTTTCTTTAGGCATTGTGACACTAATAACTTGTAATAATTTAAATTCACGACAACACTTTAGAATGATAGTAAAAATGCTAGTGTAATGTATTAAATAATATTAACTCTGCATGTTTCACGCACACAGCACCATATAAGACTTTACATTCCCGGTTGAAAGATGAAACTGAGTACAGAAATGTTGACCAGAATTAAGACAATATTGTTTATTTATTTTATCATGAAATTGCTTCCTATGATGGGATGGTTTCAACATACTGTTTCGAATATTTGTGATTTTATTTGCCAAAAATTTCTTGTAGGCGGGATTTAAGTTAATTCACTTCACATTTCTCATGGGAACAGCGAAATTTGGATTTCAGAAATTAATGCAAGAACAGTTCTCGTTTCCAGCAACTAAAAGTGCAATTTAGCACGTTTTATTGCATTTGTACGTGACTCTCCAAGTGTACAGAGACCCAGACATAGTGTCTCCTAGCCACTCCTAGTCTTTCAGTGAAGTCAGCAAAATATCAAGGAAGGGTACCTTTGCTATAACAAGATCTATGCTTTTTGTGGGTGGGAAAGAGGTGTGCAGGCATTGGTATAGCATCAATATACTCGGAGACAAACCTTAGAGAGACTTTTTCTAAGAAGTAAAAGTTGCACCCACTTCTCTCACACTAGCCGACAAAGGAAATGCAATAAAATCCTTACTTGTCTAACTGAATTTTTAATTTTTTACCCGCAATTAACCCCACCTTCATTCATTGTCTAGATTCTATAGAGTGTAACCTGCAAGATGTGTTTCTTCCGGCGACATGGTTTAGTAAAGAAGCTAAATGGACCAGGACCTTATTAACATCTAAGATAAACGTTCAATATAAAAAGTGTCTTTTAAAACTCTATTCATTTAAATTAGTGGAAAATCCGTTGAAAACCTTTGACACACACTACAAAATCCGTCAAAATATCCGCTATCCGCTAAATGCAAATTTTTCCCTCTGACAACCTTTAAAATCCGTCAAATCTAGCGGAAATTCCACTGAGTTGGCAACACTGTCACTGTACAAAAGGCTACTGACTCAAGTTTATATGCGTTTCTTATGGCAGACACTGAGCCGAATTCAATTTGACTCGGTAGTTAACATTCCGCCCGCTAGAGAGCAGTAATGCAGAAATTTTGCTAGATGGCAGGGTTGTTGGAGACGTTAGGCAGGGAACCATCAAGCGCAGACTTGCACGAAAAGACAAGTTAAAGTTCCGCACCAAATCTTAATGTAAAGTTACCAATTCAAAACTAATGCACACAACTTGGATTGGAATGTGTAAATTATTATCCATTTAACTATATTGAATGCGGAGATAGTCAGTCATGGTTCTTTTTACAAAGATATTTTTTTTTTCGTATTATGTAACACTATTTGTTAATTTTGTGTAATATTAGTTTTATTTTGCGGCAACTAAATATTGCTACACTGTTGCTAGTGTTGATGCTTTTGTTAAACAATACATGATATCTGTGCAGGACATGAACAAGTGTTTTTCAGGCAGCTGCCATGGATTCATTGGCCTGTTTAAATAAAATGCAAACGTGTTCATTTATTACTTATATCATTGTTCATTTCGTGTGTTTTTGCCAGTAATTTTACTAGTTATAAAAGTTATTTGTCTTTGATTTAACAATACGGTACTGAGAAAGTTTTACATTATCTGTCTTTGTAAATTTCGTTATTAGTTTCGGAAATGTTATTGTAACTGTTATTATGTGCATTATTAACTGCACACCTGTAAAATAACTGGTTTAATATATTAATGTTTTATTTAACATAATGTAAAGCTGTGATTATCACCTTTCACTAGGGTGATTTGCGTGCAACTTTTTTTTTGGCACCACCACCAGAATGCCTTACCAGCCGCCACTGCCCTGTAGGTAAGGTTCCATCGGCTAGTGACGAGCCTGGTACATAGAGCCCGGAGCCACAAATCCTTAGAACTAGATTAGCATCGGAAACCTGTATTACTCCCAGACATCACTCCAGTCTATTTGTACTATTACAGAAATGAGGGTGAAATGGAGAGTGTTGGTGGAATGAAAGTAGAAAATGAAAGTAGCCCGAGAAAACCCCCTCTGCAACCTTTGTTTTATCCACCACAAATTCCACCCAGACCTGATCGAGTATCGAACCCTAGCCGCCTGGATGCAAGGCTAAGCGCTAGCATTGTACCCACTACACAGCGAAGCTGATATTAAGTAGCACATTAAGGAAAAAACACAAGCTTGCAGTTGCCGTTAGGACTTCCAGTCAGTGTTACTCGTACTTCATTTGTAAGTAGCAACGGTGGACAACCAACTGAAGAAGATAAACGTATTGTTAGTGAGGAAGGCGTGTTTGTACTGTGTTTCTCATAGCAAAACAACTATTCTTTTCCCTCAATGTACTACACGTCTGAAATTATCACGAAACTATTTGAAAATAAATAAATTCACATGCTCCAGGACAAAGTAAGAGTCATAATTAGTGAACGTTTTATCAACTGACGCAAAACATTAAATACAATCAGAACTTAAAACTGTCAGAGCTTAAAACTGCCAAGTTTATGTCTCTGATGTTTGATGCTTGAAATCATAAGAGTTTAAAAGTAGTGCCAGTTTTTGGAGTAATTCTATTACATACCTGAAAAAGTTGCGTTTTATGCAGATAATAATACTAACATTAGTGGGTATAAGAGAAGAACTGAACATTGTGCTGGAAATGAATATTCAAGGGATTAGTTGTCCTGCTCATGTAGTGCACAGTGGTGTACAGATGAATGCAGATGTTCTTCCTGTTGATATAGGAACAATAGTACCGGTAAATAAAAAGTTTCAGTACTTTCATGTTTGTATAGCAAGGGTGGTGTTGTTGTTTAGTCAACTATCCGAAGAGAGCTCTGAACCTCACAAGTGATACCAAGAAGGTACCACTTATGAGGCAACTAGGACAGAAGATAATGGGTAGAGTAGCCAGTTCCTTTCCCCCCTCCATTGCATACATCGCCGATTAGCTGCATATTACACTAGTCAGACTTCAGATGCATACAAACAATTGTTCTTCCTCTGATACATACCGTCAAGTGAGATGTACTGCCTGATAATAGATGTACATATCAACCAGAACCTCAACCAGAGGACAAGCAAGGAATTATTTCGTCATTTTGTTTCTATTGGTTATAAGCCGTTCTTATGCAGTGTTAAAACTAGAGAGCTGTCATTGCTGCCAGCAGTTATTAGGGCTATTGTTATGTATGATGCTCTGAAATCATACTTAATGTCTCAGAACAATAGATTCCTACTTCGCTGAAACAATAATTTTTTTTGAGAACCCGCCGTCTCTTCTTTGGCTTCTCTTTATTCAGTAACTAGATGAAAGCACCCGGTGTTGCGCGGGTTGACCTTTTCGTCTCTGTTTTTAAATTAAACTGCTTCTTAGACTTTTCGGAAATCTCAGGAACTACAGTATGGACAACTAAAACGAATTGTCTTTACTAAGCTTTCCTCGTCCATAAAGATGAATCTTTACATAGCGTCACTTACATCAATTAATGAACTTCTTAGCCAAATGCCTGTAAAGGATTAACTCAATTTAAATCAACTGTAGACCAGGCAACGAAAGGAAACATTTCAACACGTGCCTTACGTTCAAACGTGTTTTTAATTTGTTTGTATATTATATACACATATCTATCTGTTTATTTATTTTAGCATAGTTAAGGCCACCAGGCCTTCTCTTCCACATCACCAGAAATACAAATAAAATAATGTTAAAAATCAAACTATAAACGAAGTAAAACCAAATGAAAATACATAGAGGCTACAGCCACACAAACTTTAAAGGAGTTAGCATTATCATGAAGTTCAGGAAAACAAAAACATACCCCTCGGTCCCTAAATGCCCACTTAGATTTGTCTTAATGTTCTACGGATCTTACATTTTATCTCTGCCGGTCAGTGACCTTTAAATTCAAATGGCTTCTCAAGGTATTAAAAAGCATTATAAACTTTGTGCCGTCTGTGCCCGAGGTTGCGGGTTCGATCCTAGTGTGTTGCTAGGAAGCTGCAGAATTTGTTTTACAGCACTTCGAATCATATTATCGGTCTTATTTACAAACTGTTTTGGAATTTTACTGGCACGGGCTGTTTGAAGAGGATAGGTAAGAATCTGTGCGATAAATTTATTTATTATAACTAGTTTCTGGTGAGACTGAAGCAAATGAGTTGTAGATAGAGTATACAGTTATTTCGGAGCTTGTCTAATATTTTTTGTTCGTCAAATACTAAGGCTTGGTTAAATGTAACGCTTAAATATTTAATTTTTTGATCTGAAGTAATACTATCAATGCTGCCAAATGCCGTATGAATGACGTCGCTAGTAAATTGTCCATTTTCAATAACGATTGCCTTAGATTTCACTGGATTTATTTTGAAATCTTTTTCTTGCAAATTGTTGATAACCATAGTCATTAAAACATTAGCAGCAGCACTATCTTTACCAATAATGACAAGATCATCAGCAAATCCTAATATCGTTACAGAATACTTGTCGGGAGTTAATCGATAATCATAAGTATCTACTACATCTCTTTCAGTTAGGTCATTTAGAATATGGTCAATGCTCATATTAAACAAGAATGGTGAAACAGGATCACCTTGCATCTCCCCTCTTCTTAATTGAATTGCTGCAGTGTGTTTACTCCCAACTTGAATGCAGGTAGTATTATTTACAAGCATGTTAATTAATAATTTTTGTATCCTGAGAGGCAGCGCAGAACTTTGAATTGTAGGTATCAGATTGTCATGCCCTACGCCAGCGTTGTCAGACACAGCCTAAACGGAGCGGAGCGCTCCACTATGCCTGTTCCGAGCTCCGGTGCTTCCACAACATAAGCAGTTCAAGCTCCGACTCTAGCTCCACAACTGCTTTTGGAGCTTACAACTCTGACACTACTGCCCTACGCTATCAAGTGCCTTGCTAATATCAAGAAAAATTAGGCATGCCGAAGTCTTATTAGAAGTAGCTGATCGCAGAATTCTATCTACTATGTTAATATTAATGAAGAAAACCTCTCCGGCATGGATTAAGATTTACAGTGTTTCTGATCAAGGAGTCTAAAGTCTTGGATATAACTCTGTGCAGAACAGATGAAATGCTAATTGGATGCAACTTGTCAAAGTGTAGAATATCGCCACCTTTATGAATCAAAATTGCTCTAGCTTCTTTATACGTTTCAGGAACAAAATCTCTCTTTAACATTCTATTCATTATCTTGGCTATTATCGATGCTGCAACTGGGTCTTTTATGGTCTTCATAATTACTTTATCAGGACCAGACCTTGCATCCACTACAATTTTGTTAATTGTGTATATATTAATTCTTGTGTTATTTCTAAAGGTATTAATGATTCATCAGTATGTATGGAATTATAATTCTCTTTTATGGGGTCGGTAATTTCAAATATACTACGAAAATAATCTTCATTTTCTGCAATATTATGTTTTACGCAATTTTCATCATTACGATTTAGAATTTTTCTAACAGCCTTTTTCACTTGATAAAAATAATCAAATTGAAATTTTTCATAATCAAATTTAGCCTTCCGTCGTAATCGTTCATTTTTGAAAGCTATTTGGGGATTTGTTGAGGTCTTATACTTTCTATTGTTATTACGAAAGTTTCGTTTTTCTCTTGCTTCAATGTACAGTACCTTTTAGTTGGATTTTTGGGACCTAGCAATAATTCTATTGCGTTAGCTAGAAATTCTACAAATTCAGAAATATTTTCACAGAATTGTATATCATCCATTTCAGTATTAAATTTTCCTTCTCAGATTTTTAATTTTTCTTTATATTTTTCGTATTTTTTTTTTTTTTTTTGTACTTACAGTTTGTGAAGCAGTATAATTTGAACATTCCTCAGCCAGACTAGATGAAACAGATTGTAAGGTTGGAGTTGTTATCAACTTCCGATATTCTTCAGGATGAGCTTTGTTTATATGAATCCAATGCCCGCAATAGGGACAAGGCTGTCTCGCATCACTTACACTAGATGATGTGGAGTCATTCATGAGTAATCTTGAGGCAGCAGAAGACGTCGTAGAAGTCATTTCAAGGTCAATAATGTATACAGAAAATAACTGGGTAGAAAAAACCAGCCCTCAAATTGAATACTAATTCACATATCACAATAATCACGCTTATTTTCCAACACTTATATGAGACACAGCACAGCTTCTCAATCTACTTTGTCCTTTCCTTCACGCGCAGGTAGGTTTCACGAGATAACAAATGGCCTATATCATAAATATAAGCATCAACTGGTGTGGTATGGGCGAAGAGAAGAAAATCATGTATCAAATTCAATTGGTTTAGTGAATGATAAAGGAGGTTATTGATACATAATATATTTTTAATACATTGTTAACTCCCTTGCATGTCTTAATGCTTTCTGGTTGTGCTAACTGATGCGTTACATGTCAACAATGTGATGTAGAAACATGTATTCATCTGAATAGAAACAGTCCTGTTATATTGTATTTTATGTTTTGAAGATGAGTTATTTAATAACTCGGCATATTCGCAATCATACTCACAATCATATAAACTTCTAGAGTCTAGACACCCAGCCAGGGAATCGAATCTGGGACCTCCAGATCTGGGAGTCAGCATGCTGACCACGAGATCACGAAGGCAGTTGATATTGGTGAAGTTTACCCACTACTTCCACTTACCCATGTTTCAAAGCCATCTTCACAAAACCTTTACGTTGTTTCAGAAAAAATAGGTACTGTCCAGGTCGACTACGAAGTGATTCGGCAGCTCCTCCTACAATAAGCACCAGCACCGAGTTTGGTCTGCTTAACACATTGCTGATACTTTTCGGGGTTGCTGGACAAAAACCTGAAAAGATAGCATCGTTTACATTAAAATAAGAATTGTTAATATGTTACTCATTACACTCGTGTCACTATATCTCTCAGTTTTCATTTAACTGCGTAATTGCCGAGATATGACCTGTGTATACAAGTTTGTACCAAAAACCTTGAGAATAATTTTGACATGCAAAAGAATACTCTTCCTGAGAAAAGTGAAATAGGTAACTGTCTGTAGTTCTGTATAAAAAAATCACCACCAGCTAAACTCCCGCGAGCCGAAGGTAGGCCGATACAAATACTACTACATAGCATTCGAACAACGAAAAGTATGACTTTACGTCTGACTAATAAAACTTTGTATTTTTTTTAAATTGATTTCATTTATAAATTATTATACATTTCTATATTAATTAATATGATTTAAGTTGCTTCTGAAATACATGAGAGGTTTTTAACGACATTAAAATGAAATAAAGTACATATCATAATTAAATTTCCTTCATTTAAGACATGCTTTAAAAGTATTGTTATAATTTCGTTGCTTACGCAAAATTTTGAGAACGACAGCACCTATCACGATGGGAACTGTCTCATTTGATTCGTTATTAACTCAAGAAATTTGCAAAAATATTAAACATTTGAAATATTTGTTTATACATTTTATAATTTAACAAATATAAATAAGAAATGCGTATAAAGAAGGGTTATGTTTTGTTGGTAAGCTTCAGTTTTTTTCGTTAATCATGATATAGGCGTACCGTCAACCGGGTATACTTTACACAAGGGCGGTAACTTTACACATTTCTAGAAAAAATGTTTAGATGGCCGTACATTACAGACAATGTGTAGCAACTCCGTGGAACTGATTCTGTGTGATAACAGCACATGTGTGTAGTAGTCTGAAGTGTGTGCCATTATTAAAGCTGTTATACACCATTGTTGCTGGTGAATTTCACGAGGCAAGTATTTTTACTCTTTTTTTCTATGTGTAAAAACTTTGTGTTGTACTGAATAGTTCAGTTCATACATTCAATTGTGACTAGTATTGCATGAAATTATGAAGCTTTCGGACGCGGGAAATGACTGCCTGACCAGTTTTTTGTTACATGTGCTACCCTGCGAGAGGGAAAACAAGAATGATAACCTAATGTACCTCTGAACGGGGCAACTTTACACAATGTGAAGTGTTTATGGACACTAATTAAAAATAAAAACTCTTTTTAATATGATGTATAATGTCACTATTAATGGTGGTAGGATCAATTCCCGTCAATGATAGGGGAAAATAAATGACTTTCAAACAGACAAGGTCGTTACTTGTAGATTATTATTATCAGTACTATTATCATTATTATTTTAAATAATCCGTGGCACGTCAGCTCTGAAGGATCAATGCCAGTTGAATCGGCTACTGCAACTAGTAGGTAGCAGTATAGTCATGTGGTTAGCATGACGCTATCCCTCAACCGTTGGACCGTCACCAGGTTCTGAAAAGGCTTCCTACAGCACCTCCCCAGGAAAATCACAATGTAGCAGCACATTCATGAACAGCATATAACCATTTATTGTACTGTTATTACATTTCTTTACTTTTATATAAAATATTTCATTTTCAGGAATTTACCAATATATTTTGTTCTCACTGTGTTAACTGTAGTGGGCTAATAAATTGCGAAACACATCATATTGTTCAGAAATGTTTTACCTTTCCAATCCCAGTACTTAAAACAGTGCAATGTTGGACCATATTGAACAGAATACTCGATTATAAGGCAAAGTAAATATGTGTGTAAAGTAACCGCGTAAACGGGGCATCTTTACACACGTGATTATTTATTTACAAGTGTGTCATAATGCATATGTACAACCAATAGATTTTCAAATTTACTCAAATTAACCAGGAATATTCATATAAAAATTAATTTGTGTATCTAACTTGATAAACTTCAATTATTTTAACGAATAAGCAAAAAAAGTGTGTAAAGTAACCCCGGTTGACGGTATTAAGAAGGCTTTGGTTTCATTCGTTCAACGCCATTTTATGTGACGCGGGATTTCATTATCGTAGTTATTGCGGCTAAATTACATTGTTGTTTGATAGCGTAGTTGTCTGCACAGCGAATAGGGATTTCAAAGAATGGACACTGAGCGAATTTTCCTGTTTTGTTTCTCTGTGGGCCGGCGTTTAGTTCCACTTTCAAGCGCTAGAGGTCAGTGTAACCGAGCACATGTGAGAGTCCGTGGATATCCAACTTTTCCTTACTTCTCAGTGACAAACTAGTTGTAATAATATTTTTTTGTTTTATAAATAATAAATTATATTGTAAAATGATATTATATTACATTATAAAATTATGTATCAAATTCGTTTAATATTTCTATACAATATAATATAGGTATATGGTTTTACTTCTCATAGGAGTTTTGTTTTTCCATTTTCAGTGCTATCACGTCATTACATATTTTAATTGTTGATGGGGTCAACGTCTCAACTCTCATTATAAAGAAACTCTAGAGTCTATACTATTTCCAATTAAAGATTGAAGTAGACATAAACAAAACCGACATGTATTACTCCGCAATCGCAAGCTAACTACCAAAAAATCCACCAAGGCGCATTATTTTCAGCAAGTGAGCACGCAGGGCAGCCATCATCTGGTATTATTCCAGACAACATTTCAACACATTCATTAAAATAATCCGTAAAATGCTCACAGAGGGTTAATAACAAGACTTACATGATTTTAATAAAGTTAAATTTTTATTAATATAATAATTAGATTCTACTTACGTCAGTGTGTGAACTCGTACACCACTAATCTGAAATTGATAGCGGCTCTATCCCCTCCATATCAGGCACAACCACAACACTTTAAAAGTGTAATTCAGGGATGCGATACGTACTAGTATTTCAGAGCGCGAGCTTTTTAAAGCTCTATCCATAAGCGCGGAGCTTTTCTACCTGAGGCACAAGGATGTACAGCACGTACAACGTTGCAGACCATGACAGATCGCAAGCGAGATTAAAAATAGAGATTTTAATGTTAAGTTTTTATATAATGAACATGGCGGTGAAGTACAGTGTTTAATAAGTGAAAAATATATACTATATTACTTGTAAAAAAATGTCAAACGTCAGTACGAAACACAACATAACACAGATATAGACATTATTCTGGAGAAGAGAGAAATTGATTTCAGACAAGAAATAATGCTGAAAAATTAAGAAAATCCGCGTTTTTTGTTTTTATAATCGTAATTATATTTGAGACTGTTTTAAATGATTTAACCATATAATCATATAGGCCTATGGCCATACATGCGGTGCGTGAGTTGAGAGGAAATTTTTTTTATACTGTTTTTTCGACTTTAAAATTTTAAGCAGTTTACTGAATGAAAAACTCCTTGCACAACAGTTATTGTCATATTGGTCTGAAACTTCTCACAAAGATTAATTATGTTGATAAATAAAATTTAATTAGCATTTGTATGAAATATTTAAATTAAGTTTCTTCGGGAAATATTCATATTTTACTTAGATTAAATATGCTGTAATGGTAAATTCATAAAGTTTAAAAATGTATTGTGTTTCTCTATTTAGACTGATCTCCAAAGCTAATTAATTTTTATCCCCATGACTATTTTCAAGACTTTGAGTAAATATGAATTAAAAATTTTGAAAACTTTGACGCAAGGAGCCATTTTAGTGATGCCAATATAAAATATATTTGAAACCAATATAATTTCAAAACTATTAGACTAAATGACTCCAAATTGTGTACAGATTATACAGTATTGTAGATCTGTTTATATAGTTTAAATTTCACAAATTTTGGCCGAAAATTGTGGAAGTTTTAAAATTCATACATATTCCATTAAATGATTGAACCCAAAAATTACGATGGCTCTTCAATAGCATAATTTTATCAATTTGTTTTTTCGTGTTACGTGCACCTCACAAATCACTCTAAGAAAACTCAATACATAATCACTACTGAAGAGTAAGGACTACATTTTCACAATCACACAATCAATATACTCTATTTCAATCTGTATTGTCATTATTTTTTCAACAGATGCTCAAAAGTACTTAGAGAATAATTAAAGCGATTCACACTTAATGTATTAATAGTAACTAATAAAAAATAAATTTCATGCGAATTTATGTTAAAAAATTTACCAAGAAAGTAAAAAGGATTTATTAACAGCCAAATTATAACATCTAGTTTTTTATTGGTAAATTATAATATTGATTGGGAAGCTTATTATATAATTTCATCCCCATAACAGAATAGTTTGTGTTAGTCTTATGTAATCTGAAGTATGGAATATTAATTTGTTCACCATTTCTAATTTGATGACCACTAATGAGTAATTGTCAGTATTATGTCTAGTGTAAAAGACTAGATCGTATATATACATATACATATACATATATATATATATATATATATATATATATTCTTTTACTAAGTTATTTTACGACGCTTTACCAACATCTTAGGTTATTTAGCGTCTGAATGAGATGAATGTGATAATGCCGGTGAAATGAGTCCGGGGTCCAAAACCGAAAGTTATCCTGCATTTGCTCATATTGAGTTGAGGGAAACCCCTGGAAAAAAACTTCAACTAGATAACTTGCTGCGACGGGAATCGAACCCTGGCCACCTGGTTTCGCGGCCAACGCACTAACCGTTACTCCACAGGTGTGTACTAGAAAGAAAAATAGGCGCATTTTAAATAATTTTGTGAAACGCAAGTTACTAGATTCTTTAACAAATTACAAAACTCTTGATAACTCTGTGCTTGTATATTCGATACGCTTTTCCCATGTTAAACTGGTGTATATAAAAAGTCCTAGAAATTTTGTATAACTTTGTCTGTTGTTCTTATTTATTAGATTACTTAGGCTGATATTTATGTTAGTCTTTTTTTGATAAGAAATAATACATTGCAAGCTACTATGTGTTTTTCTAATGATTTGAGAACACTGGAGGTATAGCAAATACTCTCCAATGATAATACTGGAAAGTTCCCGGTAAAAGTGGCGAATGACTCACCAGTGCTGTCTAGCGGCAGGGATTGTAGGCAGCGAGGATGACGTGACGATTAGCGCGATGAACTGTGATATGAGTTTTGTTCTTCAACAAACACGTGATGTCGTAAGGATTATTCTCATTATAGTTGCACACAATGTCAGTTAAATGTGGAATTTGTTTGTTTTAGAAACTACGCTTAGCTGCTAGATCTTTCATCAGATTTTCAAAAGATAGAGATAGAGTGTAGTCATGTAAACACCAGTAGAATGTTACTTTTCTATTACAAGATTATTATTATTATTATTATTATTATTATTATTATTATTATTATTATTATTATTATTAATACTGCTTCTACTACTACAGTTATTTGCATTTGTCTTTTAGGTGTGCCATACCCATGTAGGTAAATAACTGCAAAGGACAAGGACTGAAGTCCTAGACGTTAGTTAGTGAGGTTTAATAGGGCGCGTCAGCTACTATCGCTATTTGCGGCCTTATCTCAAATTCTTAAAAAAAAAAAAAAAAAAAAAAAAAAACACAAGCAATATCTTAAGCAAAAAACATTGTCATCAGTTCTAGGCGAACCGTTTAGATTAGAGGGACAGAATATTCGTACAAAAATATCACAGAATATATTCAGATCACTTTAGATTATAGGACTTCAATAACTAACACTTTGGAACATCAGGAATAAGTGAAAATAAAGTGTAATAAATTGGAAAAATATACTGAAGTTTCAAATCAGTTGTAGGATTGTTAATTTTTAATATTTTCTTTTTAATAACAGACTGAAGGTAACAATTATTCATTCACTAAATTTAACAGCTTCTTCTTCCGAAGATGTGGGTCAAAATCAAAACACAATGAAAGAGCCACGAAGGCCCCAGAGAAACGTATTAGATCTTGCATCGAGGAGGCTGTTGGTTCTCTGATATCAGACAGAAACGACGGACGATACTTCTCTACCATGTAATTAGATAGTACATTAGCAATTACATAATATTCTCTATGCTAACTGAATCAGTTACCAAACTGCATAAATCTACTTTACTTTCTTCATACAAGACACAATTTCTTTATAGTTTCTCCGTATACAAAAATTGAAAGTCTTGACTTCTTTTTTAACCAAACAGTGTGCGTTGGGATGCGTAACATAAAAATGTGAATTGTTGATTTTGTGAAGAAAGTGGACTCATGTTTTTTTCATAATAAGTGATTCAGGTAGTTATTCGGACAAAATAATTTGCCTAGCCCTATACTTTAAAGGCATTATTAATATTTCATTAATAAAGTTCATTTTTTTACGATTAAAGTATTCCTAAAAGATGAAAAATTTCTCAAGTGTAAATGAAAGCTCCGAACACAGCAAATTCAAACTCTGATTTAATTAAAATTGTTTAAGATGGTGAATTCATTATCCCCAAGTGCGCTTAAAAAGAAGCAAATGTGGAGACGGTATTCCAGTTACGACAAAAGTTTTGCCGCAACATTCCATTATTGCTCACCTCAAGGCTAAAGGTTTTTAAGATGAAAATTATGTTTGTCAACAGTTAGATCTCTCCAAAATTGACTTCATGAATTTGATATAGGCCCCGGTATAAATCCCACCATTTTACAGTTCATTATTAATAATAAAATCGGATATTCCATCACTGAATGAAAACGTTCTGTTATTGTTGTAGATGAAATGTCTTTGAAGGAAAATATAACTTATAAAGCTAAAGCACACACTTCGAATGATTCATTGAATTAGATATAAATAGACCTAATCAACAAACTTGAACTGACGTAAAAATTTCAGAAGTACAACTTGCAATGGTTTTCATTATTCGAGGAATGTGCAAAAATGTAAAGCAAACTATAGGTTATTTTCTTTCAAAAGGTACCATGCTTGCAGAGATTTTAAAATCACATCTGCTTGATGTAATAGATAACATACAAGATATATGCTCTATCCCTAAAGCAGCAACTGTGCCAGTATCTTCACTGACAAATATTTTAATGTACTAATAAATTGTTGCATCAAAATAAAATGGTTAACCACTAGCTAAGAAACGAAATAGGCGAAGTATGAAAGCTTCTAAAGACACGCACAACTAAATCATAATTACATTTGAAAATTCGAGAATCGTGTCATTTCATTTTTATTCCAATAACTTTGTAACTTCTTATTAATTAAAAATGTTGTTAACACTGTGACTCTAAATAATGCTATTGCTTTACATTTTATTATTGACATCACAAGCACACCTCTCCGCTTTTCCTCACGTAACCCAGCACGCCGCACGGAGTGTATTAACAATCCAAGCCGCTAGATAGGAGCACAGTCACTTTTCGCCGCCGCTTGCAATGCTAAACGGGGAAGCTTTCCAGTATTATTGTTAGAGAGTATTTGGGTATAGGTCATTCGGTATCCCGTGATACCAAGTGCTTGTGTGTGTCTTAGCTTACAGTACGAACCTTATGGTGGGGGTAAGCGAGCTAGCTACCTGCAAGTGGAAGTGTAGCTAGGGAGGGAAGCTTCTCAGTCCACTTCTTTTCCCTTACGCACAGGTAAGTTTCACGAGATACCGAATCGCCTGTATTACTCATTCATGTATAGTACAAGGTATTGTCTTTTTTCTAATTGAAGGGATGAGAATGAGATAGTCCAAAGCCACATTTTTAACAAATAAGTTATTTTTGTGTGAGTTCATTTCTTACACGTATGGAGAAGCTACTAGTAAAATATTGTAAAAATTACACAAGAAATGACGTAAGTATACGCCGAAGAAATTATGATACCGCACCTAATATCATTGGACTCTAAGGGTGCTATGCATAGACACTTCGCTAGCCCGCGCTACAAGCGTGCTAAACTAGCCTCGGCTATCGAGTCATTACTTGTACAGGATTCATATCATATATCATATCGCTAACACTGGTTTATGAATACGAAAAACATTAATTCGCTGATCATCCATCGGAAACCCGCGCTAAGAATGTCTATGAATATGGCTCTAAACCTTTAATATGGTGTCCTGTAAAATTTCGTCTGTGTGGCTTAGGATTATATCATTCTCATGCCTTCAGTTGTTTGAGATATTGTATAACCTATCGTAGTGTGTTTTTTTATACATGGTTTAATTTATGCGGAAAGTGAAAGAAAATCCGACAAGTCATTTCGAACTTTTCGTAACAAGAAATTAGTCAATTGTTTGAGAACAATCTTCAAAAATTTCAAAAAAGTATTGAAACAGGAGGATACTTTGTGTCCTGAGACAAACCTGTGATCCACTTTTACTGATTTTAAGCTGTTTATAAACGTTTTTTCCGTTAAGCAGATTTTAAAAAGTAAAGATACAGTATAACCACAGAAACGGCGACTAACTTCGTGGTAACTGTGTAAGGCGTAAAATAGTACCGCTGAGGTTACGATATGAAGACAGTTTTATATATGGAGGACCCTGTGTTATTATAGATATTACGTTCTGTGCAATTTTATCGATGAAGACATAATTAACGTATAAAGTGGCTTTCACAAGTAAGCTAATTGCCATCACTTACCAAGAGCATGTCCTAATTCCCGGACGTAGGGTAATTTAAAATGGTAAGTCAGAGTAGCCAAATAAGATTTGTGATTTGGGAAAACTTCATCCATTTTGTTAGCATCAGTAATGAAGTTAATGGCAGTTCCAAGGCCCAGAACGCCATGTGGAAAAACACAAAACATATAACTCAGATTCGGATCCAATTCGGCTGTTTTTACTAGACGAACAGGAAAATAGTCGCGGAAATATCTCCAAATGGCCAATCCTCTTACTCGCTGAGATCTGTAAGCAGAAAATTATATTAAAACTAAAATGTAAAACATAGGTCGTCTGACGAGCAAGTGCATTCTGAGATCATTGGAGATGCTATATTTTGTTATATGTTTATTTTTTAGGTATCACGTTGGTAAAGGTGGCGAATTGAGATTTACAAATAAGGGGATATTATTCATCAGAGTACACCTGAGGTGAAGAATGCACGCAATAATGAAGCAGCGTTTAGTTCGTATTCTTAATCTCATTGTTACTGAATTCGACATAGCCTATTTCAATAATCAGAATACTTTATGAATATACACTCAGCGGGGGGGGGGGAACCAGGCCACCTAAAGCTACTCAATTTTTTTTTATGATGTGAGAATCCGAAAACCCATTATGAAATGAAGAAAACATTGCTTTCCAGGAAACAAACTCTTTCTATGACTTGTGTTATTATTTTCAACGCCAAAAAGCCACCGGCGTGGCTCAGTCGGTTAAGGCGCTTGCCTGCCGGTCTGAAATTGCGTTCGGGCGCGGGTTCGATCCCCTCATGGACTGATTACCTGGTTGGGTTTTTTCCGAGGTTTTCCCCAACCGTAATGTAAATGCAAGGTAATCTATGGCGAATCCTCGGCCTCATCTCGCCAAATACCATCTCGCTATCACCAATCTCATCGACGCTAAATAACCTATAGTTGATACAGCGTCGTTAAATAACAAAAAAACTAAAACTTCAACGCCAAACAATGGGTATAATTAAAAGGTGTAAAAACTTACATATTGTATCAATTTTCTTCCAAATGTTCAACTGGTTTTGTGGCCACCTAGATATTGCTAATAGCAGGTATTGCCTCCCCGTGATTGAATGACTGCTACCATTAGTCGATTCAACCTTTCGATCAGATTCTGGATGTCAGTCTGGTCGATGCTATTCCATTCTTCACTTAGAACATTTCGGAGCTGCTGTAAGTTGCTGTGAGGAGGTAGACGACTTCTAACTCGCTTCCCTAGATTTCCCCACACATGTTCAATATTGTTTATATCAGGACTTCTTGCTGGCAATGCCATCCTATTCAATGCAACGTCGTGAAAGACTCACACATGTTCAATAGGGTTTATATCAAGACTTCTTGCTGGCCATGCAGTCCTATTCAATATAACGTCGTGAAGGAACTCATCCACGATTCTTGTAGCATGAGGGCAGGCATTATCATGCATTAACAGGAACTCTTCACCAATAAGTGGGGCATATGGTACCACATGTTCAATTAGAACCTCTTCGATGTATCTTGGAGCAGTCAAAGCACCTCTATTAATGCAAGTTATCTGCGAGCTTCATACGAAATGCCACCCCACACCATTACTGATCCATCTTGGAAACTGATACGTGAACTGAAGGTACATGGAAAAAAACGTTCTCCTATCCACAGTCTTTCACGTCCATCTGAAGATCGTAAACTAAATCTCGATTCATCTGTGAAGAGCACTCTTCGTCACTCCCCCAGATTCCAATTAGCATGATTTTGAGCAAAACGTAATCGTTCAACACGATGTTGCTGGAGCAATTCTGGGCCTTTAGCTGGTCTTCTGAATTTCAGCTCAGATTCAACCAGACGTCTTCTTATAGTTCTCTCACTCACGTTAACTTTTCATATTTTCAGGAGGCTCTTCTGGTCTTAACAGCTGTGGAATGGCGATCTCTTAACGTGTTTAGAACAATAAAATGGTCGTCAAAAGCCAAAGTTACTCGTTTTCTCCCTGAACCGGATATCCTGGAATAACCTCCTATCTCTCCCGTTGTACGGTGGATCGAGGAATCCCAAGAACTGCAGCCACATAACGCTGACTATTCCCATCTTGCATCAATGCAACCACTTTTGCTGAATCGGTAGGACTTAGCAAGATTTGTATACATTGAAGTACTCCAATAGTGCTTCAAAAGAGCTCACCAATCTGTAGACTTCTTCAGTTTTGCTTGAAAGGAGTCTGACAAGTTTACAAACAATATTGAAAGAAGAAAGATTATTATTTTCAGATAATTGTTGGCTATTACGTATTCAGTATTGCATTTTTAAGTGTCACAAAATAAATGAATGACTAAATGAACCTCAGCACACATACAATTGTGGAAAAAAAACTACAATTTTCAAAAATTTTAAAGAAAATGTAGGTGGCCCGGTTTTTTTTTATGTGCCATATTCTTAGTAGTGCGACAGTTGATTCGAGACCATAGAAACTCGGTTCGAAAAATAAAGAGATTTAAGAGATCGTCGCTTCTTTATGTGATATCCTCTGAATTTTAATTGTTATATTTTAACGTAAGTTTATTACCTTCTTTCCAGCGAGTCTCTTGAATCATGATCATACCACACCCATACAAAATACAGGAGAAGGAGAGGATAGTATCGTGTACATAGCAATATGTACAAGGTGAGACAACTTGAAACCACCAAGCCTCCGGTACATACTATCATGAAAATGATGCATGATAGCGTCTGCAGGTGCCAATTCGATCTCGAAGGTAAAGAATCTGTCCTCCTGTCCATAACATCTATAACAATTTCACCTGAAACACAGGGAAACTTTATAGAGTTGTCGTTGAAATAAATAAATCTGACTTGTAAATATAATGCGGTATGCGCCAAAACAAACAGTACTGAAATTCTTGCACTGATACTGCGCATGTACAGTACGATTATTTAGTCCTGACAGTCGCCGGAGATGTGCGCCTGGGTCAGGCGAGTCCATTTAGTTACGCCAAGGGGTGTTTGGATTAGTCACTCGCTTGCCTTCGGAGCGATCGGATGTCACACGTGCGGTAGAGCGGTATGTTTCTCATCATCATCATCATCATCATCATCATCATCATCATCATCATCATCAGCAGCAGCAGCAGTATCATCAGCAGCAGCAGCCACATGGTTTAAGCCTTGTTTGGCTCGTTCCGGTCTCATGATGTATATACATTTTAAAATTGTTTAAACATCTTTTCCTGGGTCTACCTATGTTTCGTTTACCCGTTGGTCTGTAATCAAATATTAATTTAGGAATACGATCTTGAGTCATTCTTTCAATGTGTTGCTTCCATTTATTCCTATATTCTGTGAGTTTTTCAATTAAATTGAATATATTCAGTTCTAGTCTGATGTCTTCATTGCGTTTCTTGTCTAAGAGAGTATAACCTGCTATACTTCTCAAAAACCTCATTTCTATCACCTCGATTCTTTTTTCTTGGAATTTAGTAAGAGTCCAGAATTCAGAGCCGTACAGCAACATAGGGACTGCCATAACTTTGTAAAATTTTAATCTTATTTCTTTGCTATTATATTTTAAATTTCTTTTTATTACCCCTCAGAAATAATTAAATTTGTTTATTTTATTTGTAAAATCTTCTTGTCTTGCATATGAGACATTGCAGCCCAGATAATTGAAAGCATTAATTTGTTCTATCATTCTTCCATTCAACACAATTTTGGTTCTAATTGTTTCTAATCCTCTAAAGGCTAACACTTTTGTTTTAGTACGGTAGCCGATATAGTTAAGCTATTTTCTCTGCTAATTTTGTTTAATTTAAATATTGCCATTTGTAGGTCATCTTCGGAAGCACAAATTAAAACCTGATCATCGGTAAAAAGTATCGTATCTAAGTTTGTTTTTTATTTTAAAATGTACTTTCAAATCCATCTGCCACTTCAGCACGATGTCGTCCATATACACATTAAAAAGTGACGGTGACAATGGGCACCCTTGTCTTACTCGTCTATTTATATTGGCTATGTGTTGTCCTTCTTTACAATCAATTACAATTTGGTTATTAGTGTACATATTTCTTACTAGCCGTACCCGTGCGCTCCTCTGCACCCGTTAGAAATAAATATAAAGTAATTACATAATTAAAATAGGACGTTTGATCCAGGGAACATTCGTGTTTGATAGAAGGATAAATTGTTTAATATGTTACTTAATTTAAATTGCATCCAAATAATTAAAATGCGATTATTTTGGTCCAGAGACACTCATTTGGTGCAATGACAATTCCTTTAACCTGTTTCTTAATTTTTATTACATGCCATTGGTGCAATGACAATTCCTTTAACCTGTTTCTTAATTTTTATTACATGCAACCATAGTTTAATGAAGATTGACATCATTTAGATTTAATGTGTATATTTTATTTTACTTGTTATAGGTTTCCATTGAATTATGTTAATAACTTAATTTTAACCATTGTTTTCTACGTATTCAGTAAATGGCGCTTGGCCCACTATGGTTATGAACCCTTCAAATAACTTAAATTATATTATATAATATTACATATATTATATTATATTATATTATATTATATTATATTATATTATATTATATTATATTATATTATATTATATTATATTATATTATATTATATTATATTATATTATATTATATTATATTATAGTATAGTATATTATATTACTAGCCGTACCCGTGCGCTCCGCTGCACCCGTTAGAAATAAATATAAAGTAATTACATAAATAAAATAGGACATTTGATCCAGGGAACATTCGTGTTTGATAGAAGGGTAAATCGTTTAATATGTTACTTAATTTAAATTATGTTTAAATAATTAAAATGCGATCATTTCGGTCCAGAGAGCACTCATTTGGTGCAATGGCAATTCCTTTAACATGTTTCTTATTTGCTATTACATGCAACCATAGTTTAATGAAGACTGACATATCATTTAGTTTTAATGTGTAAACTTTATATTACTTGTTATATGTTTCCATTGAATTATGGTAATAACTTAATTTTAACCCTTCTTTTCTATGTATTCAGTAAATGGGGTTTGGCCCACTATGGTTCTGAACCTTTAAAATAACTTAAATTATATAATATAATATAATATAATATAATATAATATAATATAATATAATATAATATTATATTATATTATATTATATTATATTATATTATATTATATTATATTATATTATATTATATTATATTATATTATATTATATCAGAAGTTACTGTAATAAAATTATAGCATTATGTCCATCTAGAGAAACTACACTTTCCAATGGTGAAATAATAATTAATTATACAAATCGGTTAATTTAGCTTCCGATATTACTTCATACAAACACAGAAACATTCTCTGTAGGCTAGCTTTCATAGCTTTCGATTGTTGCTGTCCAAGGCCCCTTATAGACGAAGTCATTTGTTTTTTAATTCATTACACGGCCTTAGATGGCAGTTATCTTAATTTTAAAACTCATTTATCTCATTAAATATCAGTCCTATCAACATTTTTTAAGGAATAAAACTTATCGCAAATGATTTTTAAAGAAACTTTTGTTATGTAACATTTTTAACTTTAATAATACACCAGCCAAAATTATTGAACCCGAAACAGGTGCTTCTACATGAGCCCTAGGTAATCATAAATGAACTAAAAATATAGGTATCTTAACCAAAAATGCTATAATTATACATAAATAAAATAGATTATTAATATAAAAATCACTTATTAATAAAGGAATATATAATAAACCTAGAAAATTATAAACATAAAATATACCAACCAACAAAGGTAATGATGCCAATAAAGTATAAAATAATAAATAAATACCAGCCTGAAGTCGTTCAGGCTGGTATCCCCAACCAAAAATCAATAATAAGCGAGATATTTCGATTTCTTTAATTCAGGCCCCCTTATAACCCCCCTTTTAAATAATGTATTTTGAATACCATATAGCCTAAAATCTAAGTTACAACAAACTTAATTTATATTCCAATTTTCATCGAAATCCGTTCAGCCATTATCACGTGAAAAGGTAACAAACATACAGACAGACAGACAGACAGACATACAAACAAAAATGTCAAAAAAGCGATTTTCGGTTTCAGGGTGGTTAATTATATGTGTTACGACCAATTATTTTTGGAAAATCGAAAATTACCAGAAAAAATTTCGGCTACAGGTTTATTATTAGTAAAGATTATTTTATTAAGAGTTGTGGTATGCCTTTTTGTTGCATTATGTCCCACAGCCTCTTTCAATTAACTTTATCAAACGTTTTTTCATAATCTGTGAATGCCATAAATGTTGGTAAATTGAATTCCCTATGTTTCTCAATTATTTGAGAAACAGTGAATGTACAGTCAGAACAAGATCTTCCTTTTCTGAATCCATTTTGAGATTCATTGATTATATGTTCCATTATTACATTAAAGCGATTTTTTTTATTATAGATGCATAGATTTTATAACCTGTATTTAGTATACTTATTCCCCTATAAATCGCACAGTCATGTCTGTCTCCTTTTTTGTATATCGGATTAATTTTGGCGATTTTACATTCTTCTGGAACATAACCTGTTTTCCAACATATATTTATTAAATCTAAATAACGATATTTAAAAGAAATTGGTGCATATTTTATTAATTCGTTATTTATGTTTTGTATGCCAGGAGCTTTTTTATTTCTACAGTTTCTAATTGATGTTTCTAATTCTTCAAATGTTATAGGGTCTATTTGTTCATCAATTTCTGTTAAATTTATTTCATCCTCTTCATTATTCTCTTCTGTCCAAAGTTCTTGATAATATTTTATCCATATCTTTCCAGGTATTAAGTTTAACTTTAAGTTATCTTTGTCCTGTTTATTTATATGTTTCAAAATGTTATAGGCTTTATCTTGTCTCCCACGTACATCATGCTCTATATCGCTAATATACTTGTCCCAACTGCTTCGTTTTATTTTTCGTACTTCTCTGCGTACAATAGCACATTTTTTTCTTGTAATCTGCTCTATTTTCTGGAGTCTCTTGATTAAGGTATTTCATATATGATTCTTTCTTTTGGCTAATCAGTTGTGCTATTTCCTCATTCCATATTTTTAATCCTTTCTGTTTATAAGATTTTTTCCTAGTTCCTAATGCTTCTGATGCTGCTTGAATTATACAGTCTTCAAGTTCTATCCATTCTTGATTTATATTTTGACTAACCGGTTGCTGTGCAAGTTTTAAATTTAGGTGCGATTGATAAAGTTTTCTTATTGATTCTTCTTGTAAGAGATGTACTTTAAATGTTTCCGGACTTGTTTCTTTTTATAATCTCCTTTTTTGTTTCCATCGCATAGGGACAGCTAGTTTTGATATCATTAAAAATGGTCTGAATTAATGTCACAGCTTCTATAAACTCTAGTATCATGGACAAGATCTTTGAGTTTATGGTTTACTATTATGTAGTCGATTATGCTTCTGCTTCCTCTTGCGCACCACCATTTATGAATATCTTCATGAGGAAAGAATGTATTCGTTATTTTCAAGTTATTAAATGAAACAAATTCCATTAGAGCCTTTCCATTACTATTTTATATATTCTCTCCATGCTTTCCTATACTATTCTTAATGGATACATTCCCAACTCGTGCATTTAAGTCCCCAGCAATAACAGTATAATCATTAGGATTTATTTTATTTATTACTTTTGAAGTTGTTCATAGAATTCTATTGTGTCTTCTAATTTTCCTTCTTCCGGACTGTAAACTCCTACTATTGTGATATTTTTAGTCTTACTTTTATAATTCTTTCATTTATGAATTCATAGCTGTGAATTCTATGCTTTAGAGATTTTCTAATTAATATTGCTATTCCCGCTTCTGCCCTTTTTTCTTGTGCTACTCCTTGATAAATGGACACTTATTTTTCCAATTCTGTAGAGCCCTTTAATTTCTTTTTCGTCTCTGGTATAACTGCAATATCAACCTTCATGCTGTCTAATTCTTTTTCCAATTCCAATTCTTTATTTGCTATACTTCTAACATTCCAGACTCCTACTTTCAATATTTCCGATATTCCAAGTTCTTTGGTCCTATTCTTTGCTAATGTCGTCATTCTTTGATCCGCCCTGTTATCCTTCATGAGAACTTTAGTAGTAATATTGTCCCCTGGGTATGTTACTGGCATCCCGCAGGATAAGATAAGTGATGGGGCTACCATCTCAAGGTTACTCATCATAACCTCCTATTGCATTATCCCCCAAATAGGAGGGTTGCCTCTTCCGCTCCAGGACCGTTGAGGACTTTCCCCTTGCCAGGTACTACACACCGGGCCAGTGTGACCTGGGGCTCACATATGGGCAGGGATGACCACCCCCTGGGATGAGCTAACTCAAAGAGTGTCTCATCCTGTTTCTTCCCTTCTGCCCTGAGTACTTAAATCAAGGGCGATTCTTGACTTTAGCATCATTCTCGATTAAACGTTGACCGGGATAAAGTCGGTATTTAACCGTTTTCAACATCAGTTTGCGGTGCATTTACCTCGATTAAAGATAAACACGAGAGTTGATAATGATCAAATTTGATCATTATTTTGAACTGAACATGGTGAAGTCCAAAATAACAAAATGGCGGCACGATATGATGTACTTGACAGAATTGAAGACGAAATTATTTATCAAGACACAGATCACGGCGTAAATAATTGAATTTGTATTATTGTATAATCCCATCACGGTTTTAAAGAATGAAAAAAGAAACTGAAAGATATTCGTCTGTTAATTAATAATGGACTTAAGCAATTTTGTTGATAATTATTGTCGGAGGTATAACAACGAAAATGCGCTCAGAGTGGTTAATATTTTTAAAGCATACGATGAACCTTTTTTTTTTTAGTAGGTTATTTTACGACGCTTTATCAACATTTTAGGTTATTTAGCGTCTGAATGAGATGAAGGTAATAATGCCGGTGAAATGAGTCCGGGGTCCTGCACCGATAGTTCTCCAGCATTTGCTCGTATTGGGTTGGGGGAAAACCCCGGAAAAAACCTCAACCAGGTAACTTGTACCGACAGGGAATCGAACCCGAGCCACCTGGACGATGAACCTACCAACGATATTAATAACTAGCCATACCAGTGCTCTTCGCACTTCAACAGTTAATCTGCACTGCATTCCCTTACCGACCGCTTGCCATTATCTCTACTCCGGAGCTCTCCTCACTACTCCTATTACTTTCCCTCTTTCGCGTCGCTGAGCTGTCAGGACTAAATAACCGGACTGTATGGATCGTATCCATGCTGAAGCATGTTTATCTGAACTCACTGTTGTACTGTTGATACATAAAAATAAAGTGGAGATTTTCTAAAATATTTGTCACAACTGAGGAAAAAGTGTTTATTTCTAGAGTATTACTTCCGTTCATACGGGCTAGGACGCGCAAAAGGAAAGGCTGCACAAGTCGATCTGTTGCTGTGACAATTAATAATGATAATCATGGGCGCCTCCTGAGTCAGGAGTTGCAGTCTCCGAAAAAAAAAAAAGTCTTTGGCGAACAGCTTTGAAAATTGTTATCGGTACAACGTCCATACGTCGAATGTTCAAGGGACTTGATGGATATGCAAATCAAATCCGTATTGGACAGCGTTTGAGTGATTTGATCTTCGTGTCAGAATTGTGTACTGTGGCTCAGTGTGAGCTATGATAAACGAGTATCCCACATTGTTGTATAACATATGGTTGAGTGACAAAATCACCACATTTATCTCGATGGATACATTAATAAACAGACAACTCGTTTCCTTGGTTTTGAACGGTCAGATATTATTGTTCAGACATCCCTTCATAATGTCAATAAAAACTCTCGCGTCAGTCATTATTCTCAGTGTTTTTTGTAAGGATTCCTCATGACAAGGACTCGAAATGTTTTGAAACCCTTGTGTTTTTAAATCCAGTTATAGTTACTCGTAAATCGTGCCTGGAGATGATAACATTCTTTCAGTGAGTGAGAAATTATATAGCACAGTGTATTCATAATGGAATAGACATCAAGTTGTTATGAACACCATTTGAAAATTGTGGAGGAGACAAGATGTAGTTAGTGCAACGTATGAAATATTATTTCATTCTGATTTATTTGATACAAAAATTTGATTTACGAAAAGAGGAAAAACTAAAAATACTTCCTACAATCACCTGAAACTCAATTTTTTCTTAACCTACTATCGTCGTATAAACGAATATGTACTGCTTCAAATTGGATTGAAAATAGTTTTACCTTGTGGACCTGTCTAGAGACACGGCAAGCATATTCAGTTGTGTCGAAATACGTGGTCGCCTATCAAAAAAGTTTCAAGAATTGAGTGAAAGAAATAAGCGCAGAAAAATATAAGAATAGAGGAAGAATGTAATAGGCCTACCTAAAAAAATAACTTATGAAGCGGCAATGAGTTTGAGGGCTGAAAGTGACGAAGCGGCCACAAGCTGATTGACAGAATTAACAACCACTACAGACTACAGCTTCTAGAGCGAATCTTTTTAATACAACTTTCAAAATGATTCAGGAGCAAACGACTTATAACATACAAAAAGCTTTTATTCACTAAGTAATTACAGAACTGTATTTAGATTTAAGTCAATATTTATTTCCAGTAAAAGTGCAGCGAAGGGCACTGGTATGGCTAGTTATTAATATCGTTGGTAGGTTCATCGTTCAGGTCGCCCGGGTTCGATTCCCGGTTGGGACAAGTTACCTGGGTGAGGTTTTATCCGGGGTTTTCCCTCAACCCAATACGAGCAAACGCTGGGTAACTATCGTTGCAGGACCCCGGACTCATTTCACCGGCATTATCACCTTCATCTCATTCAGACGCTAAATAACCTAAAATGTTGATAAAGCGTCGTAAAATAACCTACTAAAAAAGGTTCATCGTATGCTTTAAAAATATTAACCACTCTGAGCGCATTTTTGTTGTTATTCCTCCGACAATAATTATCAACAAAATTGCCTAAGTCCATTATTAATTAACAGACTGAATATCTTTCAGTTTCTTTTTTCATTCTTTAAAACCGTGATGGGATTATACAATAATACAAATTCGATTATTTACGCCGTGATCTGTGTCTTGATAAATAATTTCGTCTTCAATTCTGTCAAGTACATCATATCGTGCCGCCATTTTGTTATTTTGGACTTCACCATGTTCAGTTCAAAATAATGATCAAATTTGATCATTATCAACTCTCGTGTTTATCTTTAATCGAGGTAAATGCACCGCAAACTGATGTTGAAAACGGTTAAATACCGACTTTATCCCGGTCAACGTTTAATCGAGAATGATGCTAAAGCCAAGAATCGCCCTTGATTTAAGTACTCAGGGCAGAAGGGAAGAAAGAGTTCTTTACAAAAACAATTTATACCGAAGACATGTTAATTCTTACAATTATATATATCATATAATTTGAAATAATTGCTGATTATTGACAAGTGAAAGTTTATTATGGCAACTCATAACAAATATGGTGGCGAATAATGTTGTGTTTTTATGATAAACTGTTAGTTGTAAAATGCATATAGATCAAATATTTTTCTTAATATGAGTCTTCAATTTTTTACTTCGATATAGTATTCCATATCACGAACAGAGGATTATAAATGCGAAAAGTACATTTTAAATCAGTAAACTGCAACATAACAGGTTGGAGTAATATTCATCGAACACGTGCGCAGAGTAATATGTTAAGGAAAAATGTCTGTGAAAGCACCGTCCCAAGTGGAAGAAATTCGCGAACTAACCCGTAATCTTCCATTGCATTTTCAGCCTTCCTTAACCAGATGGGGAACGTGAACAGAGGCCGTGTAATTACACAGAACATTTGAATGTGAACTGTGATAGACTAGGTTCTTCAGACATTACAGATGTCGCTAACGTTGGACTTGCTGTAAAGCGTAGGCAAAAACTGACGTGGAAAAAAAGATTCAATGCATTAGAAGTAATTTCTCAAAATTACGAGCAATTATTGCCCAACTAGATCCTCAAAACTAGTCAATATTATTCATCCCATCACTATATCTTCAATAACCTGTCGGTGACATTGTGCGCAGGAACTGATGGTGTAGCAGAAATTACGATCGAGGCGGAAAGGAACGGGAAGCTACCGCATTTATCTTTCCCAAGAGAAATTGCAAATATGGCATGATGAGTCTCTCCACTGTAAAAGATTCCGGACGCAAACTATCAGCCCGTTCGGAGCTGTTGCCAGAAAGTCAAAAGAACGATAGCTATGGCAAAGGAAGCTTTTAATAGAAAACAGCGCATCTTCTGTGGAAAAAGACCTGAGCAAGAGACTAGTGAAATGTTTGTGTGGAGTATGGCATTGTATGGTTCTGAAACATGGACATTACGAAGTTAAGAAGAGCAAATAGACGCATTTGAAATGGGGATATTGAGAAGAATGGAACGTGTGAAGTGGACAGACAGAATAAGAAATGGAGCTATGCTGGAAAGAGTGGGTGAAGAAAGAATGATGCTGAAACTGATCAGAAAGAGGAAGAGGTATTGATTGGACCATTGGCGGAGAAGAAACTGCATACTGAAGGATCCAATGGAAGGAATGATGAAGAATTCGGATCAGAAGAAGATATCAGATGATAGACGACATGAAAATTATATGATCATATTCTGAAACTAAGAGAAAGGTAGAAAGTTGGAAATGTTGAAGAATGCCGGGTTTGCAGTGAACAGTGAAAGACCTATTCTTGGACAGATAAACTATGGATGGATGGAAAATACGCAGATTTTGACATAAATTCAGGATGTAAAATTATTTGTAGCGTAGCTAAATAACTTAATTTTCTGCTAAGGATGCCGCCACTGACATCGAGGTGGACTTAAAATGAAAAAGAATTGTGTACATTCTTCTACGCTTCGGTGACATCATAACTGTTATGTTGAGGCGAAATTTTCCTCTATAAGAACTTGTTCGGTAACAGGAAGGAAGGGAGTTTTGCAGAAGGAAAATTTATGCTGCCTTTCTTATATTCTGCAGCAATGATACTCATTACGAATACGGACATTTTTTCAAGTGCCTAAATATTTTTTTTGCATATACCGTATTTAACATTTTAATGCATAGTTACCTCTATATTTTTGCATACAAATGCGGACTCTTAGCGCATAACGGTAGGGACCGGATTTTTAGGTTTTAAGAAGTCTATTTTAGATTATTGGAACAGATGAAATAGGTTTTTTTTTTAGGTTTTTTGCTCAAACTGTGAAAAGGATCGCAAAAATTCTTCGATTGTTAAAAATGTACGTTTACAGTCAGTTTTAAATAACATAACTTTCCCTCGGTGGTAAAGTTGGAATCATTTCCAATCCACTGTCGTAATAAATGTGATTTCACTTGTTTTGGCATATCTTAACAAAACAAAAAATATAAAAATTCAATGTTAACATCAGAAGCGCTAGAATAAGACAGCCTGCACAGAGATCTCAGAAAATTCACAGCTGTATCCGCACATACAAGATCTGGGAACATCCTCGAAAACTTCAAAATTTCAATAAAACAACTTTTTCGCAGTTCATTCACCTCAATAGAAAGTTTAGCCACTTCAAAGCCTTCTACTGGGGCATGTCATCATCTGCGATCAGTGGAAATTCCAAAATACATTACAGCACTTGAGAGGGTGAAGCCACTGAAAGACGGTCCGCTATACAAAGACAGACGGAATTCTCTGTTAACCATTTATATCCAAAGCAACAAAAGACTGAAAGGGTAAAGACCGCAGATTGGATCGCTTTCACCAGTGCAGAAGGGAATAAAAATTATAAAATGTATTGAAATTTCTAAATATACTGTATTTATATAAAACACAGTAAATATACAGTAGAAAAAGACATTAAATATGATTTAGGTTATCTTAGTTCTTAAGGTTCAATTTAGCTTTTTATATTCAACAGAATTTACATATATATGATCCTTATAACCATGAAAATATCTAAACAATTTGAATTTACAAGTAAGGAAAAGAAAGGTAAACACCTATAAATTCGGTCCCTATGTCATAATTTAATACGTTATGTCCAATCTTGATGTCGACACACCGCACCACCTTGAGTATAAAATCATGTTGCAAGAAGAGAATAAAATCGCTGCTCCATTTAAAGCTGGAAAAACTAGTTTTCACCGGCCTTATGTGTAATATCCAACCTGAAAATAAATAAGACTGTTTCATTTTTACAATACACGTAATAAACGTACAATATCCTACTTGTTAATAAATTTACTTACTTACTTACTTACCAATGGCTTTTAAGGAACCCGCAGGCTCATTGTCGTCCTCACATAAGTCCGCCATCGGTCTCCATCTTATGCAAGATTAATCCAGTCTCTGTCATATCTCACCTCCCTCAAATCCATTTTAATATTATTCTCCCATCTGCGTCTCGACCTACCCAAAGGTCTTTCTCCCTCCAGCCTCCCAACTAACACTCTATTTGCATTTCTGGATTCGCCCATACGTGCTACATGACCTGCCCATTTCAAGCGTCTGGATTTAATGTTCCTAATTATGTCAGGTGAAGAATACAACGCCTGCAGTTCTGCGTTGTGTAAATTTCTCCATTCTCCTGTAGCTTCACCCCTCTTAGGGCCAAATATTTTCCTAAAAAACTTATTCTCAAATACCCTTAATATCTTTGTTCTTCTCTCAAAGTGAGAGTCCAAGTTTCACAACCATACAGAACAATCGGTAATATAACTGTGTTATAAATTCTAACTTTCAGATTTGTTAACAGCAGACTAGATGACAAAAGCTTCTCAACCGAATAATAACAGGCATTTCCCATATTTATCCTGCGTTTAATTTCCTCCCGAGTGCCATTTATACTTGTTACTATTGCTCCAAGATATTTGAATTTTTCCACGTCTTCGAAGGATAAATCTCCAATTTTTATGTTTCCATTTCGTAAAATATTCTGGTCACGAGATATAATCATAATTATACTTTGTTTTTCGGGATTTACTTCCAAATCTATCGCTTTACTTGCTTCAAGTAAAATTTCCGTGTTTTCACTAATCGTTTGTGGATTTTCTCCTAACATATTCACGTCATCCGCATAGATAAGAAGCTGATGTAACCCGTTCAATTCCAAACCCTCTCTGTTATTCTGATCTTTCCTAATGACATATTCTAGAGCGAAGTTAAAAAGATAGGTGATAGTGCTTGCTTTAGCCCGCAGTGAATTGGAAAAGCATCATACAGAAGCTGGCCTATACGAACTCTGCTGTAAGTTTTACTGAGACACATTTTAATTAATCGAACTAGTTTACTGGGAATACCAAATTCAATAAGAATCATATATAAAATTTCTCTTTTAACTGAGTCATATGGCTTTTTGAAATCTATGAATAATTGATGTACTGTACCTTTATACTCTCATTTTTTTCTCCAATATCTGTCGAATAGAAAAAATCTGATCAATAGTCGATCTATTACGCCTAAAACCGCACTGATGATGCCCAATAATTTCATCTACATATGGAGTTAAACTTCTCAAAAGAGTATTGGACAAAATTTTGTACGACATCAACAAAAGTGATAGTTACTACAGTTAGTCTTGTCCCCCTTTTTAAAGATAGGTACAATTATGGACTCCTTCCATTGTTCTGGTACAATTTCCTTTTCCCAAATAGCAAGTACAAGCTTGTAAATTTCGGTATATAATGCGCTTCCACCCTCTTGTATTAATTCTGCTGGAATTTAATCGATACCTAGAGACTTGTGCTTTTTCAGATTTTCCATCGCAATTTCAACTTCAGAAAGTGTGGCTTCGGGTATAAATAGCTCAGCAGTTTGTATTTGAATTTCATTCCGATCATTTGTATATAGTCTATGTACATTTAGTAGTTGCCTAAAATAGTTTTTCCATCTGTTCAGGATAGAATGAGAGTCTGCAAGCAAGTCACCATTTCCATCCTTGATCACGTTTACCCTTGCCTGATATCCTTAGATTCCTTTACACCCTTATAGAAGAAGAAAAAATTCATTTTCACACTACCGTATACATAATTATAACTTATGCAATCCACTCTGTTAATAAAATAATATCCAACATGTTACGTAAGTGTTTTCATTTTCATAATATGTTATACATAATTATAACATACTATCCAGCGTGTTAAATAAGCAAATTATTTGATTTTCATTCTATACATTATCGTAGTACAGGACAGACACTATGTTTGATTCATCTTATCGAGTATGACGAAGTTCGATATTTTCCGATCTTCGCTTTGCAGGAGGAGGCCTGTCATGTTTGTTCACTAATATTATGAAAATATTTGCTGTCTTCCTCTCCCATCCTTTCATGCTTTAAACTAGCGTCGTGCATTGCAGGCGTTATGTTCTGTTGAAGTTTGTTGAATATGGTGAAGTTCGATATTCACCGATGTTCACTCTGCAGGAGAAAGCCTGTCGTGTTTGTTCCACCTTGTTATAAAAAAATTCACTGTCTTCCACTCCCACCTCTTCATGTTTTAACTGCTGACGGATTTTCGCACACATCTTGCGATTGGTTTGTCACATGAAATAAGACGAAGTTTGGTTGCCGCTCTCATGTTCTAACATTGCAGGATGCTGTTTTAAACCGCTTAAGGATATGGGCACATATCTTCGATTAATGTTGTAATGTTTTGGTTTGCCCCATCATGTTTGAACATTGCACAATACTAGTCGGTACAATGAACACGTGCGTCTTTTGTTTAATATAGTTTGCTTGATTTATTTACACGTATATTTTTGTGAATGTTGAGTCATATTAATAACAACAAAAATTGCCTATATGCATTACTGTGCGTAACTTCGCAAGATATGTGCCTGGCATCCTTATGCAGCTAAAGCATAAAGGCACAGGGAGAGGAGGAACTAAGGGGAAAGGCACTGAACGTATGTAAGGAAAGGGAGGGATTGAACCAACGCAGAGGGAGCTTCGGGTCTACAGAGATCGGCAAACTTGAACCGAACATAAGGTCTCTGACCGGTTTCCAACAGACTCAGTTATTCTAGTTTATATGCTTCATTTCCACGTACTGCTGGATCCTAAGGAGTACGCCGAAGTTCGTAGTATCTTGATATCCCCTCTCTTGTTCGAACATTGCACGACACTAATGCATACCTCTCGCTTGTTTTTGCCGTCAAGCGTCGAGGTCCTTCAGCCACTCTCTAAACTCACTTCTATCTTATACGACGGGTTTTACGACAATAACTATACACTACGAGTCACAGTAGTATAGGCCTACTATAAACTCAAGTCACGCAGGTTTGACTGTGTAAAGTTCGAGGACTGATTTATGCCCCTTATAGGAAATGGTTGGTCCCGCGCCGTGACGTCGTGGTCTATGGCAGCGTTGTCAGACAGACACTGAACGGAGCGGAGCGCTCCACTATGACTCGTTTCGTGCTCCGGTGTTTGCACAGACATAAGCAAGTTCACGCTCCGACTGCACTCTCTAGCTCCACAACCGGTTTTGGAGCTTACAACTCTGACACTACTGGTCTAAGGCATCCTGCCTAGGACTCACGTTTGAAATGCGCGCTGGTTCGAGTCCTCATGGGGGAAGAAATTTTCTCATGAAATTTCGGCCTGTATATGGGACTGGTGCACACCTAGCATCGTGAAGCACTTGGAGGGGGGGGGGCTGCGATAGGTAGCGAAATCTGGTTACGAAAGCCAGCTATAACGGTTGGGGGGATCATCGTGCTAACCACACGATACCTCTATTCTGGTTAGATAATCGTTCACCTCTGCTTCGGCATATGGATGTGAGGCCAGCTGCCGGCTGGTCGGTCATGGTTCATCAGCTGTCGTGCCTTGGATTATGATGATGATGATGATGATGATTATTATTATTATTATTATTATTATTATTATTATTATTATTATTATTATTATAGGACATGGTTATTATTTTGTCCTTTGTCAATGTGGTGATGTTATAAAGGCCGACCGTCCTGCTGCTGTCACGGTGACCCTAGTAAAGTCTTGGTATTTCTGAACCGACGCAGGCGAGGTCTGCGCACCTCGCATGCGTCGGTTCAGAAATCAACGCTAAGTGTCCGTCTGGAATAGGTATAAAACCAAAAGTTTGAGGCTAGAATGGAGTAAGCCAACAGCTGCAGTTTATGTTCACATATCGTCGTTGTTCCTGAAATAACTCCTATGTGACATTTTACGACTCAGATTTTTGCTCTATTAAATAACTTAAATAGTGATACAGCAAATAATAAAATCTCCTGTATATAATTATATTTCTTTGTTTCCAAAATTTAAGAATTCACAGTCTCCTATGTACAGCTGCCATAATATGAATAAATGTGTTTCTGCGAGATCGTGCGTATTTGCTTGTTTTCCGCACAGAACCAATACGCGGTAAGTGTGAAATACCACATTCAGTATTCCCAACGTAACACACATAACAATTTCCCTCTTCTTACCGCTTAAGCTCGACATTCATTTTACTGCTTTAGGCTTTTAACATATTATTTTTAGAGACGTTTAACATAGTAATAATTATAAATTGGAAACTTACCACTGCAATGTCACCTAAATTGCAATGTTAATTATTGTTTTTAAATATTTGCAAAAATTAAGTAAAGTCTACTACTCTACGAAACTTATTGCATTCCTGATACAAGTAACATTAAGGAAGCCGTGAAAAAATCAACGAGATTCCAGATGCCGATGTTATTACTGCAATATGTTATATAAATAATATTGTTAAAATATTAAAATGAAAAATAAATCATTACATAACCTTACCGTTTGTTTTAAGTTCGCATTTATAGACTGGGGGAAAAAAAAGACAGACGTATATCACGGCCTACTGGAGTATAGTAAACACAGAAAACATTTTACAGCAACAATGTTGAAGAAAGATATTTTGGTGTTCCGAAGTTGGCGTCATTAAACAGAAACCAACATGGAGATTTCATTGCAACTAATTATAAATTCATCTTTCAGGTAGGCTATGTAATAAACGATCTTCGCACAAAATAAAGTACGATACACGAGCGGTATGTTTGTTTTCATGTTCTCGGAAATTAAAAAAGCTCAACTACGTTTCGCTTTTTCAATCTTTTCCTCGAACATGAAAACGTCAACATACCGCTCTTGAAACGTATATTACTATTTTTCTTCCTACTGAAAAAATTTTATATTTTGCACATAGGAGTTATTTCAGGAACGACGACGATATTCAATCACATTAGCGAGCCGTATAGTCTATAAGCCGCGTACCGACAGCAGCAGGAGCATGTCAGAGTAACTGAGTCGGCCCATTTGTTCTATTCATCTTGCATTAATTGTAAATGTGCAGTATCCAGAATAATAGAATTATTCTAATCATTTTCGCGCTTTTGATCTAATGTTTCAACCGTTGGTATCACCGAGCTTATCGTTCATACAATTAAGAAGGCAAAGATACAACGCTAGCAATTACGGAATCGGTGGTCACATCATTAAAAACATTTCACAAAATTACGGAAATTATGTGAATCCCCTCTCACTTTTTAGTTTTTATTTCCTTAATGTTAAAGTTCAGTTTTTCAACACAAACGATGAATGTAATTGCATTATTTGTTGTATCTGTTATTGAACTATTAACATTATTCTAAAAAATGAGAGTCGTTTTCATTATTTATCGTACAACTATGGTCTGCATTATTGACAATGTTTTTTTTTTTTTTAGATTAGCACAGGTAATAAATTATGTAAGTATGTATGAAGTTAGAATAAAGTTATCTTACTCACCTTCTTTTCAATACGTAGTAAGTAACGAGGCTCGATCGTATCAGGGCAGCTGAAGTTACTGTAACATACTCTCGTAGTTGCTTCTAGAATTATTGCACTTCCCCCGTCCACCGCAATTCCGCTCCCCATTCACTTTGTTTTAATCAAGTTGTACGCTAGTAAATAGAGAATTTTATGTCGCTCTGAGTTCACATAATGCTGAGTTGACTTGCTACAAAATGAATAAGGTCTATCAGAAAATATTTCGAGAATTTACGCCAACTAAAAAAGTATAACAATGTTCCCCAACTCATGTTACGTGGAATAATTTCGATTGATTATAAGCTGAGGAACAAGTAAACGAAATCGTAGTCTACAATAGAAATGTGAAGGTCTCATTATTGTTGTATAAAAGTTACTGATGAAGTAAACAGTACTGTACAATCAAGTAAGATAACATCGTTTTCACTAATATATTTAGGTGATGATGAATATAATGTTTTCCATTTGTGTCAGTTAGTTTGAAAGTGTCGAGTAATTTAGATGTGAGTGTAGGTATTTCACAAAATTCAGCGCTTGCTCATAGACTCAAGCTGTTATGTTTTCAAAATCTGCGAAGGTAGGTGAATTTACTCTGAAGAATCTGACAGTAATGTTCAGTAAAGAAGAATTGAGGAAAATATAGACAAATTACAGTCTGTAATGAACGAAGCACCATTTGTCTGTTCCCTTAAACACAGAAAATAATAGTATGCATAGCTAATTACACAACTATGAAAGTTTTGGTAAAGTTAGAAGCATGAGGAAGCTTCCATAAAAATATACGTGGTACAGTCATTAAGTTCTGACACTGACGCCTGAAGGGTAGGCACCCACAAGAATCTGGATGTCTCAGAAGATGCCGCGTGATACGGCGTACACTTAAACAGATCGACATCCTCCCTCAATATAGTCGCCGTTGGCCGCTATGCACGTCTGCCAACATTGGTGTAGCTGCTGGAAGCACCGCTGAAAGATGTTGGCAAGAAGATGCCGTACGGCTTCTCTTGTGGCAATCATGACCTTTTTGGCCGCATAAAAATTACGCCCTCGTAGGATTGATTTCATGAGGGGAAAGAGAAAAAAAAATCGCATGGTGCGAGATCAGGTGAGTACGGAGGGTGTGGCAAAACAGCGACCTGTTGCCTTGCAAGTTCCTCTTGGACAAGGATGGAGCGATGTGCAGGGGTGTTGTCGTGTAGCAACAGCCAATTCTTCCTATGCCAAAGCTCAGGACGCTTACGACGAATTGAATTGCTTAAACGGCCAAGAATCTCTTTGTAGAGGATCTTGTCTACAGTTGCACCTTGTGGGATGAATTCTATGTGAACAATTCCATTTGAATAAAAAAAACTGTTAAAGCATCACCTTGTCTTTTGACCTGTCTTGTTGCGGATTTTTCTGTCCTGGAAATAATGGCGTTTTCCAGGTGGCGGATTGTCGCTTCAGTTGCGGATCGTAAAGGAAACACCATGTTTCGTCTCCAGTTATGATCGGTTATAGCAGTTTCGCCTAATTTCTGACAACGTGACGTTTGCCCGTTGCTCAAACTGCAACATACTCGAGTTCCGACGCGCGCATTCAAATCACCGTCACAACAAAGACCGTAGTTCTGCTTACAGTGCATGCACTCAACTGTCTCTTGTTGGGTCGAGAGACTAACTGGCAAGGTATCATACCATGGCGCCACCTATGCGCTATAGTGCACCACAACGCCGCTATGCGCTCAGTATTAGAACTTAATGACTGTACCACGTATGTAGTCGCCTTTTTATGCGTGTTCGTATTTGTAGTCTCATGATAATACGTATTCAGGCCTATGAATTAGCTTATTTTATCGTCTTATTATCCCCCCCCACAAGGAAATTGTTCTATCTCCGCCTTTAGTACGATCGGATATTTTTTAATTGATTCTTCTGCCATTTCCCGTTCTTTCATTGTCATTGTCACTGTTTCACAGAGTTCGACTTGTACCCTACCTACAGGATTTTCGCTTCAGAATGTCTTATGTTCGTTTGTGAGCTGTTAGGCTAGTGTTTTGTGAAGCTATGTCGTAATCAAGGTAAAATATGACAGCATATAATGAAAAGCACGACGAGAGTATGCTTTCAGTGAGGAATGTTGAAAGAAGCGTTCGCGGACAAGCTGTCAAAGTGACAGAGGTTTATGAAATGCCTTCACAAATAAAAGAATACCAACTGTCAGATATTTCACACACAAAAATCTGTGGTTTAATGATATCTATAGGAAGCCCTTTTCAATATTAACGACAAAAAATTGACTTTTTCCTTATATAAAAAAATAAGGAAAATATCTCCTTAACATTTCTTCAGATAAAATTTTTTAGAAATTCAAGATGTATTCCATGGTAGAGACACAGTTAATTATTCCTAAAAACTTTATATTTCTGAATATTTGTAGACTATATACTAATACACATAGTCTTAGTTTTGAAGTTTATTTCTCTTTAGAAATATTTGACTGCTAGAAAGAAACATTCTGGTTGTGTATTTGCAAAGAGAGAATTTTTTTTCTCCGTCATCACCGGCAGAGTGGTCACGTTTAGAGATAGTTAGCTTACTACTTTTATATTCCCTCGAACTAGATTACATAGCACTCTTGATTACTTCACAAACGAGCTATGTTGTTAGAGTCTGACCTCCATTTTCAACGCAGAATTTGATCTTTGTCCTATGTTTTTCCAAACTCTAAGACGAATACCATGTAATCCAGATGGAAAATCCTCGGCCTCAGCTCAACTAATGTCTTGCCATAACCAATTCCATCGACGCTAAATCTGTAGTGCTCGGGAAAAGTGACACAAGACACTTCCACAAACCTTTTTTGATAATTTATTGACAACTTACGGAACGTCTGTTCGCTTGGAAAAAAATACATAGGTATTCCTTCCATTATAATAATTCATACAGAAAAAAATCAAATCGACATAAAGCAGTGTAAGTTGTCAATAAATTATCAAAAAAGATTTGTGAAAACTGACTTATGTCACTTTTCCCAAGCACTGCAGAAATAACCTAGTAGTTGAAAGAGCTTCGTTAAATAACCCACTACAAATCTATAAAACGTCAATATCCCGTCTCAAAGTAATTTCAATTAGATAAAATCTACACAGATTTGTGTAATCTGTTAGGTAAAAGACATTCAAATTCCTTGTAACCAAGTCTTTAAATTTCAAACAATAAAATCTGCCTCATTTACTAATGACACGCTGACATTGTTTATACAGAAAAAAAAAAAACTAAGTACCGTATGCAACGCAGATGGCAGAAATATCAATACTCAGCAGATAAAATTTACTATAATAAAATTAAAAAAAAAAATAAATAAAAATACTACTACTACAAATCCGACATGCTGACATTGGCTGTACATGAAAAAAGGAAGTATTCGACGAGATGACAGAAACATCGATGGCCAGGATATAAAACATACCTTAACAAAACTCAAAAAGAAATAAAAAATATTATTACTATAAATCCGACAAGATATTTTTGATGAGCATGTCTTATTAAAACAATCGTTGCCTAAAAAATTATAGGCGCTGAGTTGTTCCTTAACAGGCAAAAAATCTGTACCGATAAACTATGCTACACACACCTCTGATGGGCAGACATTGTATCATGACATAGATAAAGCTAATGCAATAGAAAATTTGTGTAAATTTCGTTTATAGTCACATCACTATAGAGCAGTGATTCCCAAACCTGTAGAAGGCTAAACTTCTGTTTGCGACCCCCCGACTTCTATACGTGTACTTAGTTCCATACTAAAAATATATATCCCTATAAAATCGAAAACTACTATAATTTTACTCTACCAGTAGATACCATCCAAAGAATAACCAAAATAGAAGTTACGGTGCAACAGTGACACGAAACATTACGTAAACATAATTTCTAGTACTTCACCTAATTACCATCTTGGCTCTGGAGTAATAATTCAATAAAAATGGAAAATGATGCTTGTGCCATCGGTTACCCAAACGATTTATAAAGAAATTTAATTTCTGGTCTACATCATTCGACAAAATTAAATTTGATTCATTCCGATGTATTCCCTAAGGAACTCATGGAAAATTTAGCTATGTATAATATAACAAATACTGAGTTTGTTTTTGCGGACATGAAATTAAGTTTTGGCAATTTTAAACAGCTTTTTGGTGTTTTCCGAAAGAAACTCAAAACGATTACGACAGTCACAGATGGATACTGAATATCTTTTTGGACAGTTCCATTCAAGTGTATGTAATTAAAAAAATATACCGTATATACGCATTTCAAGAAAATCTCATTGAAATATATACTTACTGATGATGGAATATTGAAACTACACTATTTTTCCAAAAGCGTAGACCAGACTCGGAACAAAATAATGTAGGAAGACCTCGAGCTTGCAAAAGAAGCTCTTATTTTTTTAATAACATTTGCAACCTCGCAACCATAATAATTTTCTCGTCTATGATTGTCATCAAACCAAAAGCGAGAAATCTCCTTGAACTTGAAAATGCTTACTTTGTGTGTGTATTAAATGAAGCATGTAGATTTGAGAAGCTGCTTTCTGAAAAAAAAAAAGACACATTTATCGCATTATGTTATACTTTATAAATACTGAGACATTCTTGATATTTATGTTCAACATTAATTATAATTATATTTTTAAATTCAAACGGACGTTTGTTAAGAAGGTGTATTTTTTTAAATCAATTCGCGGTTTAATCGGCGCTAAATAACTTACAGTTGACACAGCGTCGTTAAATAACAAATTTAAAAATAATGAAATAGTACTTTAGTAAGCATCAATTTTTGTATCTTATATTTTTCTTTACTCAAGTTTAACACAAGTATATTTTTTCAATATCAGTATGATTAAGATTAATTTGCAATAGCACCGTAATTATTACTGCTTACATCCATGTTCACACTAACTTTTGTAGACTAAATAATCCAGAAATGAATTTCATATATGTCTATGTAAAGTAAATTAATAATCGCCATATATAATTATATTTATCTGTATGGATAATCATATGTTTGTAGCTGATGTATTATAGACTAATAAATTTATAAATATGAGATTTACAAAATTCGATTTTTTTTTTATTTTTTCTTCTTCGATATCAAATACATGTCTATTTGCCTCTACATATCTGTTACTGCTCCACAATTGTCTTTCTATACCTACAATTTAAATAAATACATGCTATTTTAGAACTTCTCTCTCTAGTTGCATGGTTTCAAATACTTGTTACTAAATTTTTTCCAGGATGATAAATGCAGGTACAATCCTAAGTCTTCAGGAGCCACAGATGCTAATTTTGTGGAAGCAGAGCATTGTAGTAAAGCAAACTGAAGGAAGCAGTTGCTGCATTGGACCTGCTTCTGTTGCTGTACATTGAAGGTAAGTGTGAATTTTATATAAAAGTTTGTAATTTTGAAGTTGGCTTGGTTCAGCTTAGTTGAGTGTAGTTATAGTGTTCGTTGATTTCAGCTGATTGGCTTTATGTTCGCTTTTATGGCAACTATTTTAAAGTTTTCTATCAGAATAATAAATTATGTCATACAGAGAAATGAATTTTATAATGTTCTGTATTATAATTAGCAACGAAATCTTATTATATAAGGAATTAAGGGAATGATAAAATATGCACTCAGATTTTTCTTGCAATACTTATAGTTTCATTAATGTATGAAGGTTCGTTTATATGTCGAAAATTGGTACTGTATAGAATTTTCAAACTAAGTTCAATCCCAAAGGTATTCTGCAAGGATTTTGCTAATTAATTACACATTTCCAAGGGACGTAGCGTCTATGGATGTGGTGGAAGCATTGCTTCTCTTTCCAATTTTAAAAGAAAGATTTTTTTATGTATCTTATGTGGATTAATTAATTTTATTATTTGTTTTTCTTATATTTCGTTGTTGAGTGTTTATACTGTATAATGTTTGACTCGGGATGAATTTGAATGCGCGGGTCGATGTAGGATGTTAGCTTCCGACTATCTGGCTTGTGACCGTGTGTTGCTGGGAAGAATACTTAGAGCATATTTAAATTATACTTACTCATAAGTGTGAATTAATGATGTTTGGAATTATATCGTATGACGAAAAGATAACATAAAATAATAATTCCTCTTGGAGTTGATGATGCTGGCAAGGTTACATGACTGATGAACTATTAAGTTATTTAAATTAAATAAATAACAATTTTACTGTCTTAATATCTAAATTAGTGTTATTTTACCTGATTGACTAGCTTCGATGTTATAGCCATCATCCTCTGAATTCTAGTGAATTCCTGCGCTATCTTCTGGTTTGCTTTCATGGTAGGCTGTGTTCATGTTTGGTAGTGTTATATCGGAAAGGTTATGTGTTCTGAAGTTCAATTGAGTGTTGAAGAAACTGGTCAATCAGGTGAAATAACGGTTTCAGATCTGTCCAAAAACAAAATTCGGATGGAGCAAAAGACAAAACCTGGAATATTTTTACTGACTAACTTCGAATGAAGAGATGAACATGGCACACATCAAAACATGCACAGCATTGTTACAAGAAGATGACATTGTACAAGAATATTAAGAGTGCAAGACGGCGAATGACTTCATTGTCAAGTTCATTGGCATTCGACCAAACAAAAAAAAAACAACAACAACATTTAAAACTCCTCTTAAAATACATTGCACAGACTAACTTCTCACCACAACAACATTGTCCACATACCATGCTCGTTGGGAAGAATGTGAAAAGAGTCCAGAGAGGGTAGCGAAGCTGTCGCAAAATATGAAATAAGTAACTGTAATCAGTCTCATAATCTAGCTGTGAAAAGAACTCTACATTCAGCTCACTTCTGCTGTGTAGCGTAGCGGCCCAGGAACACCTATAAAACATTATGCTTGGACTTCACTTCTAACTATTTTAATCATTACAATTTACTATCAACTATTCTCAGCACAATAATGTGCAAAAAAAGAAGAAAAAGAAGGAGGAGGAGGAGGAAAAGCAAACTTATGCACACACAAATTTAAATATTTACATTTTTCATATCATTAATTGAAAACTTTTAAGCATTTGTTTAGGAAACATATTTCTGAAATCCCACAGTAAGATTTTAGAATTGTTGTGTAACTTTAACGTAAACAATGTGGAGAAAGATTAAGCAGTTCTGCAAGACTTCATTGTTACTTTCAAAATTGAAAATTAGGTAAGCTTACTGGTAACATTTTGAAAAGTAAACATTACCATAGTAGCTGGTTGACTATTTAAATTTATAACACATATTTCCTTAACTGTTAAAATTAACGTAAAGATTAATTTTTTGATCCTGTAGAATTTATCTTTTATGGTAACAATTGTTATTTGAGGAGAAAAATTCGATCCGGCGCCAGGGATCGAAAAATTCTGTAGGACCAAAAAATTAATCTTTACGTAGATTCTTCGGCCAACAGTGCATATACTATGGAATTCCGGCCACCAAATCACTCAATTGAGTGCGCTCCATGTATAATGGCAGTTGACTTAATATAATATGTCAACATATATGTGTTGAAAGAAGAACAGTTTGGCTTCAGGAAGAGAAAAGGTACGAGAGATTCAATTGGACTGCTACGGACAATCGGCGAAAGATACTTAGAAAAGAATAAAGAAGTGTATGTAGTATTTGTGGACCTAGAAAAGGCTTTTGACAAAGTGGATTGGAATAAACTGATGGGAATCCTAAAGAAAATTGGTGTGGATTGGAAAGAGAGAAGACTGTTCAGTAATCTTTATATGAAACAACGCGTGAAAGTCAGGATAGGAGAAGAAGGAAGTAAAATAGGGAGAGGAGTACGTCAAGGATGTCCTTTATCACCTACCCTGATCAACATCTACTTGGTGGATTTAGTAAAGAACTGTTTTCAGAACATGGGAGGAGTGATAGTAGGAGGAAGAATAAATAAAGTGTATAAGATTTGTTGATAATATGGCGTTGTTAGCAGAAGAGGAAATGATACTACAGGATATGCTACTGGAGCTAAATGACAGCTGTGAGCAGTATGGGATGAAGATAAATGCAAATAAGACGAAGAGCATGGTCATAGGAAGAAAAATAAAGAAGGTAAACTTGCGAATTCTAAATGAGGCAGCAGAGCAAGTGAACAGCTTCAAATAGTTGGGATGTACTATAAGCAGTAACATGAACTGCAGCCAGGAAGTCAAAAGGAGGAAAGCAATGGCCAAGGAAGCTTTTAATAGAAAAAAATAGCATTTTCTGCGGACCTCTGGAAAAAGAACTAAAGAAGAGACTAGTGAAGTGCTTTGTATGGAGTGTGGCATTGTATGGGGAAGAAACATGGACATTACAACGAAGCTAAGAGAAGCGAATAGAAGCATTTGAAATGTGGATATGGAGAAGAATGGAGCGTGTGAAGTGGACAGACAGAGTAAGAAATGAAGCTGTGTTGGAAAGAGTGGGTGAAGAGAGAATGATGCTGAAACTGATCAGAAAGAGGAAAAGGAATTGGTTGGGTCACTAGCTGAGAAGAAACTGTCTACTGAAGGATGCACTAGAAGAAATGGTAAACGGAAGAAGGGTTCGGGGTAGAAGAAGATATCAGATCATAGACGACATTAAAATATATGGATCATATGAGGAAAAGAAAAGGAAGGCAGAAAATAGGAAAGATTGGAGAAAGCTGGGTTTACAGTGAAAGACCTGCCCTTGCGCAGAACACTAAATGAATTAATGAATGAATGAATGAATGAACATATATGTCGAACATGGAGTAAGGCCACAAAGGGAAAAGCACTAGAGGAGAGGAATTCGATCCGATGCTGTGGATTGAACTTCGGCGTAGCTCAGTGGTTAGAGAGCTTGGTACGTAGAACCAAGGACCCGGGTTCGATCCCCGGCGCCGGACCGAATTTTTCTTCTCTAATAACAGTTGTTAAAATAAAATCAACATTCAACTCTTCCTGACTTTCTTGATGTAAAATCATCAGTTTATATCATCACAGTTTATAGACCTGGTAAGATCGATCTCAAGGGTTAGCAAACCAAGATTACTCAGTGTTTCTTAACACTTTGTTGCACTGTACACATTTTCATTTTTAATGTTCCTGAAGGATGTTTCAGCTTCAACAATTATTACTGGCTATACAAATGTTTGAAAATAAACTACCCAGTTTTAATTCCCTCAGGCTATTTAACCCTACAACATATAGCTACTTTTTTTCTTCCTTAAACATACAGGTGGGGTCACCTTGGCCCTATGCTTTAAAACAACAAAAAATAGAAGAAAAAAAAAAGGTTAAGTAAATATATTTTGTAATTATTCTTATTTGAATTAAACCTTTTGCCAAATGTACTGAACAAGAAAATTATTTAAAGGCACACACTTAATCCTGCTTAAATGTATAGTTTGTTACGTATTATTTCAATATTAAACATCATAATTCAATTTCCGAACAAATATTATTAAACAACTAGTATCTGTCTTTTATGCAATTAATATTTATTACGTTCAGATATTATTGTCATCAGAAAAAGTGCCGTCTATTGTGTCAATTATGTCCAAAGTCAACACACATGTAAATACTACTCAGAACAAAATACGTATTTCTTGGATATCATGCATAACGTGTTTGATTTTCTGTCTTGATCCCGTAGGCAGAATTCACACCGTTTTTCCTTTCGTTTTCCGTTTACTTGCGCTGGCTGATGAGAAGGTGTTGGGTTCCAGAAATATTGCTGCTGAGGGCTTTCAACTCTCTCGGAAGATTCTTGTTGTGGGATCTCTGCTTCATGAAGGGTAGTGCAAGTGCCAAATCTAGAGTCTTCTTGTATTCTTCTGTTACTTCTTCCATTCCGGAATGGCGTATGAGAATATGATGAGTGAGTTGATTGCGGCTTGGTTCAGCATTCCATAAAAAAAGACTCAGTGGCCACCGTCTTTTTCAGTTTACTTGACTATCTAATCAAAACTGAGCTAGTGTGGTTGGTATTGAATGCTAACAGAAACGTATAACGTTATTGGTGTTGTTGCATCAGTAATTTTAAATTGTGTGGTTAAATGTGATTATTTTCCAATGGTATATTATACCGTTAACTTCTAGCATACACATATACATTATTATTTCACAAGATAATAGTGATTGTTATTTTTCACATTGACATTTTTGTAATACAAAATTTCATGAATTTACATGGAAGTAAAACAGGAAACAAAAATTAAAATAGTTCGGGACAATATGAGCCCATCTATATGTTCTAGGGTTAAAAGCTTAATAGGTTTCAATTGTCTTATACCTACATTAGAGGTGTGAATTAATTTGAGATACTTCAACTCATAACTGATCACTCTGAAATATCTCCGTAAGATTTTTCATACATTGTAACACCCATATTTTCTTGACCATGTTCTACAATATCTGGGTGCTGCGAGAAGTATTTAAGTCAAGCTTGAGTTGAATGTAGAGAAAATATTATATGATAATGAGGTGGGTATTTTCGTGATTTGCTATATACAATTTTTTCTTTTCTTCGAAGAAAGCTATAAGTTCTGTAGTGAATTTCTGGTGCAAATCGTCAATCTCTTCTTGTGTAGGATTAAGAGTTTTCTTTATTGGCAGTGGTTTCCCAACTGAAACAGAAGGACACATTAATTACCGATTTAAATTTTATTGTGCATTAAGCAATAGCTATATCATATACTATAAAGAATTTAAGAGTTACTTACGCTAGAATTTTAATTATCCGGAAAAAAAACCATGGAGCTGTAATAATCTAAGTAAACCTCGAAGGATTAGAAAAGAAAGAAAAATGATAAAGATGTTGATGCGTGCCAGTGAAGATCTGTTTCGTCACTTGGATGGCTCCCTTATCAGAAATGGAAGAAAGAACGTTTTTGAAAGTAATTACATAAGTGTAGTAATATTGTGTTCGCTACTTTCATGTTCCATGAGCCCCCAAACACCATCTAGTGTTTTTACTTCACTTTGGTGTAACCCTAGACTTACGTGACAGATCTCCTTAGCCATGTGAGTGCAATGCAGGCCACCATGGAGACGTCACAGGTCAAGTACAAGAAGAGGGACAAGAATAAATATTCAATCGCGCGGAATGGAGATAAATATCCGCATATTTCGGAAATCAAAATTAAGTACCACTATTGAAGCACATACGCTATGCACTGAGCCATGGTGGCGGAGAGACTTTTACTCATTTTAGCGCGTTGTAATAGACGTGAAGTTGTGTTGCAGATTATAACCTATTTTGTTATTATATTAGTACAGTATTTTTTACAACTCGAGGACATTTGCCACGAGCACGTCATCAACACCAATACTAGTGACCCATATCGGCAAATCAGAACTTATTTGTGATTCGCTGCCAGAAATAAGGACGCCCAACCCGTTCTATAGTTTCGCTAAAGTTTAAAGCAGCCCAAACATAACTAAGCAGTTTCGTGGCACATACTTAAAAGGACCGATTGTCAGACCTTTGTCACAGATCGAACAGAAATGTTTGAGGTGAAAGTACATTGAAAGTAAAAATACCTGTGCTTCGGCTTTCTCTCCTATAGGCCCCCGTTTGGCCTGAAACAATTACTGAAGTCTTATTATTTTTAACTGGATGTAGATCCTTCCATTGAAACCAGTCGGCCTGGGTAGCGTAGTCTGTATAGCAGTGGCCTTCTGTGCTCGAGGTTGCGGGTTCGATCCTGACCCAGGTCGATGGCACTTAAGTTTGTTGAAATGCGACAGGCTTATGTCAGTAGATTTACTGGCATGTAAAAGAACTCCTGCGGGACAAAATTCCGGCACACCGGCGACGCTGATATAACCTCAGCAGTTGCGAGCGTCGTTAAATAAATCATACTTTAAATTTTCCATTGAAACCTGGTATGACGGCAACAAGCATCGAACCGCAGTATTGAAGTTGCATAAATACATATATCCCGGCGCCGGAGAGAATTTTTCTCCGTTCCATCACTCTTTCATCATATGATGACGCAGAATATCTGCATGGAAATATCATATGTACTTCGGTACATCAAAATATATATGATATGCGTAATAAATCACTTTGTGATTTAAGACGGCGCCTATACCGTCGGATCCCGGCCAATCAGTCACTCATTCGAGTGCACCTCAACACATGTATGGACTTCGGTCCTGCGTTCATAGACATCTATGACGTAGTGCAGAGGGCGGCCACTAGAGGGAACCCAAGAGATGGAGCTTAATCTGAGACGATTCTAACCGGCGTCGGGGTTGTATCCGGCGTGGCTTAGTGGATAAAGCATCAGCACGTAGAGCTGAAAACCCGGGTTCAAATCCCGGCGCCGGAGAGAATTTTTTCTCCGTTCCATCACTCTTTCATCATATGCATAAATACAGTCAGCGCTTCTCTTCGAAAGCTTTCACGCTACTCGTCTGTAATCCACTCATATCATTTCCTGCGCATGCGCTGCGTAGATAGAGCGAGAGTGAGAGCGACAATACTTTTCAAGTTACTGAATCATTATAATACACTATGCGACATGTAAGACTGTCGTAACAATTCGCAATAAATACTGTTCGTGAAGCGTAAAAAAGTATATTAATTAATATTATGTATATTAATTAATGTGTTTGAATTCTACGTTGTGATGTTACATAATGTGTACAGTACTTATTGATTGGTATGAGGCATAAAAGAAGCACAAAATATAATACACTTGTCTGTAAAAGTAAACATCGCAAAGCTGATACAATGGAGTGCATTTAGGTGGAATAACTTTCACAGTGCAAGTTGGCATATTATCATCATCCACAAACCCCTCATCGAACATTGCTCCATTAGTTTGTCCCCCCCAGGAATCAATCAGGAGGAGACATTTATTTGTCCCTACATAATATTTAAGGACATCAAGATACTACTCGAAAAAACTAGAGGTCAGTTTACCAGATGTAGAGCACTGCCATATTTTGTCTCAAGAATACTAACAGCAACGCTAACTTTCGGACAGAATTTTCCCCTAGGTTCTTGCAAACACAGAAACACTTTAGGCCAGGGATGAGACGATATTAGCTCTCAATCACGGTAGAAGAGCTCGACTTTGATCACGAGCGCATAGCGCATCCACTACATAGCGTCCCAACGTAGACACAGGAATGTACATACACATGCAGCGAATAAATACAGTAATTATTATAATAACTTGCGTTACTAAATTTCTGGCTGTGTAATAATTAATAGGTCTATAATCTATATGTATATATGTAAACAAATCGCAAAGGAGAGGAGAGAACAAAAAAATAAAGAGAAGAAGTTAATTGTTTGTAAACCATTTTAATGTGAAAAGCAGCTGTATATCCTGTAAATACTTCACTTCATTGTTTAGAAGGAATTAATAGGGTCTACCTGCTTCACGTGTGTGATCTGTAAGTAATTTTGAGCATTTGTTTAAAAAATAATGAGAATAATAATTGAAATAAAGTATATCTTGATTGTGTGGTTGTGAAAATGTAGTCCGTACTCTCCAGTCATGATTATGCATTGAGTTTTCTTAGAGTGATTTGTGGCATGCACATAACGCGGAAAAATAAAGTCATTAAATTATGCTATTGAAGAGCCATCGCAATTTTTGGAGTCAATCATTTAAGAGGACACGTATGATTTTTAAACTTCCACAATTTTCATCCAAAATTTGTGAAATGTAAACTACATAAAGAGATATACAATACTATCATCTGTACAAAATTTGGGGTCATTAGGTCTAATAGTTTTTAAATTATATTTTTTAAAATATATTTTATATTGATGTCACTAAAAAGGATCTTTGCGTCAAAATTTTCAAACTTTTTAGTTCATATTTGCTCAAAATCTTGAAAATAATTATGGAAATAACCATTAATTGGGTTTTCGAGCTCAGTTTAAATAGAAAGACAAATAAATGTTCAGACTTTATGAATTTACCATTATAGCATATTAAATTTAATCTAAGTGCAACAGGAATATTTCCCGAAGGAACTAAATATTTCATACAAGTGCTAATTGAATTTTTTATCAACATTTAATTGACTTCTGTAAGAAGTTTCGGACCTATATGACAATAACTGTTGTTCAAGGAGCTTTTTTATGTAATAAAATGCTTAAAGTTTTGTAATAGTGAAAACAGCATTAAAAGAAAAAAAAAACATTTCTCTCAATCCACGCACCGTATGTTTGGTCACACTTCAGTATATGGTTAGATCATATAATTACAATCATACAAACAAAAAACATGGATTTCCTTAAATTTTCAGCGTTATTTCACCACAATGTCCCCTTAAATGATAGTTGCACTTATGTTGTCTTGTCTAAAATCAATTTTACTCTTATCCAGAATAATGTCTATATCTGTGTTTGTGTTGTGTTTCGTACCGACGTTTGACATTTTTTTACAAATTATGTATAATATATATATACTGTATATATTATATATATATATATATTTACTTATTAAACACTGTATTTCAATGCGATGTTCAATGTATAGAAACTGAACCTTCTACTTATCATTAAAAAAATCTTTATTGTAATCTCGCTTCCGATCTGACATGGTCTGCAACGTTGTATGTGCTGTACACCCTTTCTTACTGCTGTATTAGCAATGTGCCTCAGAGAGAAAAGCGCCTCGCCTTTAGAGAGAGCTTAAAAAAGCGCGCGCTCGGAACTACTAGTAAGCACCGCATCACTGCTTTAGGCAGTAAATTACTAGCTGCAATAACGAAATATTGTGCCGTATATGAATGAGTGACTTTATTCACGTCTCCAACTGCAACTGACACATTTTTTCGCCTGTCTTCGTTAATGTTCACTTCTGTATGAGCAACCAGTCTGGTCCGTATTGATAATAACATTTTTATCAAAATTAGGAATCAATGTGGTTGTCTGCTTCTGGAACCGATCCGCAGATTTGCGTAATTCCTCCATAGAGTAGTCTTCCTTGAAGGAAACCAGTTTTGTTACTTTGCATTGTCGTATATGGTGACGTTTTTTAAGCGTAATGACCCAACTACCACTGACAGTAAATTCGAAATTAGATGACAGATGTTGATTTGCAGCAGCTAGTCGCCATTCTTGTAATGCCCTAGTTGTTACCTGTTAATTTCTCCCCCTCGCTTCTACAAATATATGATTCATCCCCGAACTGTCTGTCATGTTTAGTTTGTCGTATCGAGTCCCTCCTGTTTATATTTCCTGCTCCCATGTGCTTAAAAAGCCCTTTATGCTTTAATGCTGGAGACCCCTGATGCTGCAGTGTGGTCAGGCTCCAGTTAGGATGTTCTTTGGCCATATTCACCACTTTCATTTTCACGTCAAGGGGAACATGTTCATATTTTGGTTGTTTACTCGAACTAAGCTGGAAGTCGGGGAGGTCGCTTTCCCCTGAAGGAGTGGAACTTTGATCAGACACGACGTACTGTTCTTCTAATTCACTCGTGGAAGATTCTGCGAAGGAGTGAACGTCACTTTCGTGGAATAGTTCTTCAGTTTCATTACACATGAAGTCGAGAGTTTCTATAAACATTTTAATAACTTCCTCCCCGATCAGTTTGAGCGAATACCCTAGTTATTTCCGCATTAGTTGGAGTTCCAATAGCCTAATGGGATTAACGCTTAAGAGACGATCTAAAAATTGAGATTAAAAATATTATAAGCAGAGTGCGTAATTGTTAATGGTATTTTAATATAATGTTATATCGAACTGCTCCTGTTGCATCTTTTCTTTCTTGATCAGACAGACTGAATGTGAAGTTTGCGCTATCGATCCCATGTACAGATGATCGAGCAAAATTGGATTGCTGTCCAGTGTAATATTTTCTTCTGTGTACTGTATTTTAAGACAAACACCGACACACAACCACACCATAAAAAGTCCAAAAGGAGACAGGAAGTGAAAGATAATCATTTGCCTGCATATCTACACTATATACCCTATATACATTTTACGGCGCTAAACATGAGCAAGCATAAACAAGGGCAGTGCAGCGACTAATCTGTTGGGTGTAGGTTCTGCGTGCATAATTGTTCTATCGTGCAGTGCTTGGTATGGCACATCAAGTGTTGGAGAGAAACCAAGCGTTTATAGTTTTCATTTTTTTTTCTCAGATTAGGCGCGTCTAGGAAAAAACCTCAAGAAGCAAAACGTATGCTATTTTATACATTATTTTATTATACAAAATCTAAAATGACTAGGACGAAGGAATATGCGACTGTGAGAAAAAAAAATTGTCGGCCGAACGGGGGTCTATGGAAGAGAAAGCCGAAGCACGGGTATTTTTATTTTTAATATACCTTCACCTCAAAAATTCCCTGTTCGATCTGTGAAATCGGTCTGATAATGGGACCTTGTTAGTAAACACGATAGTAGTTTAGTAATTCAATTGCGCATCCAAGTACCACCCTTATTATTATCCGTATAAACTAATCGGTTCTGGCTTTCAAATCTCTAATGATAATTAGTTAGAGGAACTCAGGCAAATATGAGCAGTCAGATAATATGTGCAACCGGAAGGCTTTTAGCTTCTGTGGTATCCGTGGAAATATTTCTTCTCTTTGTAACCGTTAGTAAGACTGCTCCATAGCGTTATTGTGTCATGTAACTCAATTGGATCGTGCTGCCATGTCTTTAAGGCGGTGATTTTGTTTGAAAAGCAAGTCTGTTTGATTATCATGTGAAATTGTGAGCCAATAATTAATTATTTCAATTTTTTTTAAGTGCCGAAAAATAGCATTAGCCAGAGGTTGAAATAAATTATTGTTCAATATTTAAAAAAAAAAAAATGTTTCTACTCATTGTTGCAGTGTATGACGTTTGACGTTATACAAAGTTTCTTGTGTGCTGCTTTCTGCGTAGAAAAAAGTTAGCTGAAAGTGTAATATGAGCAGGGACAATAAAGGAAATATGGCTAACTGGTTTAGAACATGTCTAACAACACTTCAATATCAGCTTTTAAACTGATTTTACACAGTTCTAGTATCAGATATATTGATTAATGGATATAATTAACGTTTATATGACTAAGATAATATGAATTACTTTACAAATTTCAAATGAATGATACAGAAGTGAAATCTCTATTCGTGATCAGAAGTAGTTGGTACAATTCATAAAAAGACTTGTTACAACTGTGAGAACAAGGTGTTATTCTGTAAACCAAACAGCAATTGTGTACTTTGTTCGATGCCAAACTTTGCAAAGGTATTTATCTCCTAATAATGATGACGGTGAGGAATTCGCACCCAAAAAAACTTGGTCTTAAGCCGGAATTAAGGGAAAGAGCTGAACAAATCCTTACTGAACATAAAAAATATATATCCAAACATAGACTTTCTCTTAATAGAGTACAGCTAAGGGCTCCAGCATTCAGTTTAGCAGAAGACTTGAAAATCAATCACAGAATTAATAAAGAGGCAGAATTGTGAAACTTTATCAAATGTGTTTTTATTTTAAAATGCTTATGTATTCCATTTCCGAACGACAAGTATTGTTAGAAGTGCTTACATTACGTTAAGTTGTTATGTTGATGACTTTCTCGTTGTTTAACATGCAAAGTAATCCTGTTCATATATGCCAACCAACCTGACCATATTACCCTGAATATTGGCTATTATGAGCAACATGTAACTATTGAAGAAATTTAATTGGTACAAAAAACGATAAAAGCATTTATTTATTAAACGTGTGGCATGAAAACCAAAAGAATAGGCTTTAATTTGGTATATTAATAAACATATTATATGCACTTTTCCATAAATAGCTCTTAATATGCTCATATTTGCCCGAGTTCCTCTAAGGTAAGATTAATTGGAATTATTTTGCTTACTCTTAAATGGCAAATGATTCGTCTTACCTACTGTGGTAAGTTCCCGGCGATAAGGTAATGGTCCATTGCCATAAGGAATAATAGGTGCAAATGTAGTTATCTTCCTGATGAATTCTTGGCATCTTCTAAACCGTGATCCATCGGGATTGTCCACCTGTTCATAAATATCTGGCTCTCCGAACGTGATCACGGGTACCAGAGGCGTCCTATTAAGAAATGAATGCCGTTAAATGACACACACAAATGAGGAGGCTGTACGAGAGGGGAAAGAATGAGCCATCAAAAAGGCAGTTTGTTTGAACATGGTTAATATTATACGAGTCTACCGACACGGAAGTTCATCTCAGACCAAATCCCCCCTCATTACCTATTAGTGATATAGCCACGGCACATGTTAAGGGCATAGGACTGGTAACAACAACAACAACAGCGACATGAGTGGCAGCTTCAGTAGCTAACTAGCTTCCTTACTTCGTCTCAATAATAAACTAGTTGGTAGGGTACGATAGGATGACCATACAGTACTGACCTTTCTCTTTCGTTATGTTTTCTGTTGTCCTGGAAAATTGTTAACAGGACGCTAAGTGTCCAGAGTCCCTTCAAATAAATCGATGTTTATGTTCAGTTTATTTATTATTGTACGTGTTATTTTTAACACTTGTCTCAAAACATGATAATAGAACTTGCTCACGGGGCGAAATTATCATCTCTCCTTTCTGCTATCTTTCACAATTAACTTGGTTATCAGTTATCACCATAGAGCATCTAAAACGTTGTTCCCGGCTTTACATTTCCACTTTTTATTCCGTAGCTTTCCGCTTGCTTCATTGTTAATTTAGCTTTTCAGTGTATAGTGTTGTAATTGGTTAAGTTATTTGCAAACGGAAAATCTGAGTGTAGAAAGAGGAACTGTACTTTCTTAAACAATTTTAAAAAGAAAGTTCCTTTCTTGAAGGAAGATGCCACGACGAAAATGGTAGAATGTACCTTCTGTCGTTCAACTTCTAAGTTGACAATGGAAGGCGAGCTTATATTGATTGATTTCACGAGGGCTGGATCTCGGATGGATCCCTACACTGAGGCCGTTTAGACTCATTGTACGCCCTATATGAGATGATTGCCTAAGTCCGACGGATGACCTGAGTGGCATTCGTAAATCCGGCATTAACAGGCTGACCATCCTTCCTGCACCCTGTAGGTAAGGTTCCATTGGCTAGTGACGAGACCGAACCCAGAGCCCGGCCACAAACCCTTAGAACTAGATTAGCATCGAAAACCTGTATTACCCCCAGACATCATTCCAGTCTATTTATACTATTACAGAAGTCCACCGTTGTGGCTGAGGGGTTAGCGAATCTAGCTCCGAACCCAGCGGTCCCTGGTTCGATTTCCGTTCAGAACGAGTTACCTGGATGAGGTTTTTTTTGGGGGGGTTTTTCCCTCACTCCTATGGATGAATATCAGGTAACTTTATCGGGCGATTGGAACCCCACTCATCTTCGCCACTTCCTTTCCTCCCTCATCATCTTTTCCTCATCATCCCGTTGCTTGTTTTTCAGATAGCTCTACAGGCAGCCTCCCGAGACTACTTGCTCTCTCGACATGCCTCCGTGGAATATACCTAAACGACGTTGGATGGCTTCTGCAACGAGCACCCGAGACGGACCTACTCGGGGGAGTAGTTTCGTCTCGGACCGACAGGGGGGCCTTGGGGGAAGTTGCCGAAGCAGGAATGGTATAGGCCTATGTATTTCTGTTCGCTGTAGGGACCAGTCGTTAGTCATATGGTTGGGTTGGTGCGCGTAGGGGATCTATGCCACGCAACTCATTCCATATCGAGGGTTAGCGCAATAGAGCTCAACAGGTCGCAGTGCTGGGTCATCCGTGCCCCCTCACTTAAATTCCATTCTATTCCATTACAGAAGAGAGGGGGAAATGGAGAGTATTGGTGGAATGAAAGAAGAAAATGAGAGTACCCCAAGAAAACTCCTCTGTGCTACTTTTGTTTTATCCACCATAAATGTCACCCAGATTTGATCGGGTATCGAACCCATGTCACCTGGATGCAAGGTCAGGCGCTAGCACTGTAACCACATACACAGCGAAGCTGCTATTAAGAAGTACATTAAGGAAAAAAAACACGGGCTTGCAGTTACCGCGAAGACCTCCAGTCAGAGTCTTACTTCATTTGTAAGTAGCAATGCTGGACAACCAACTGAAGAAGATAAAGGTATTGTTAGTGAGGAAGGTGTGTTTGTACTGTATTTCATGTAGCAAAACATAACCATTCTTTTCTCTCAATGCACTACACGTCTGAAATTATCACGAAACTATTTGAAAATAAATAAATTCACATGCTCCAGGACAAAGTAAGAGTCATAATTAGTGAACGTTTTACCACCTGACGAAATATATGAAATACAATCAGAACTTCAAACTGCCAAGTTTATGTCTCTCGTGTTTGATGCATGAAATCATAAGAGTTTAAAAGTAGGCCTAGTGCCAAATTTTTGGAGGAATTATATTACATACCTGAAAAAGTTGCGTTTTATGCAGATAATAATGCTAGCATTAGTGGGTGCAAGAAGAGAAGAAGAATGTTTTTTCTTTCCTAAACTGAACATTATGCTGAAAATGAATATTCAGGGGATTAGTTGTCCTGCTCATGTAGTGCACAGTGGTGTACAAATGAATGTAGATGTTCTTCCTGTTGATATAGGAACAATAGTACCGGTAAATAAAAAGTTTCAGTACTTTCATATTTGTATAGCAAGAGTGGTGTTGTTGTTTAGTCAACTGTCCGAAGACAGGTTTGAACCTTCCAAGGGATGCCAAGAAGACACCACTTATTAGGCAACTAGGCCAGAAGATAATGGGATAGGATGGCCATTTCCTTTCCCCCCCTCCATTGCATACATCGCCGACTAGCTACATATTACACTAGTTAGACATCAGATGCATACGAACAATTATTGTTCTTCCTCTGACACATATTGTCAAGTGAGATGTACTGCCTGATAATAGGTGTACATATCAGACAGAAGCTCAACCAGAAGATAAGCAAGGGTGGAGGGAGTGAAATTATTTCGTGATTTTGTTTCTACTGGTTAGAAGCAGTACTTAGGCAATGTTAAAAATAGATGGTTGTCATTGCTGCCAGCTGTTATTAGTGGTATTGTTATGTACGATGCCCTGAAATCGTACTTAATGTCTCGGAACAATAGTGTCCTACTTTTTTTTGAGAACCCGCCGTCTCTTCTTTGGCTTCTCTTTATTCAGTAACTAGCTGAAAGCACCCGGTGTTGCGCGGGTTGTCCTTTTTGTTTCTTTTTTTTTTAATTAAACTGCTTGTTAGACTTTTCGGAAATCTCAAAAACTCAACTATGGACAACCACAACGAACTGTCTTTATTAAGCTTTCCTGTCCATAAAGATAATCTTTACATAGCGTCACTTACATCAATTAATGAACTTCTTAGCCAAATGCATGAAAGGATTAACTCAATTTAAACCAACTGTAGATCAGGCAACAACAGGAAACATTTTATCACTTGCCTCACGTTCAAAGGTTTTTTTTTTTAACTTGTATACATGTATATCTTTTTATTTATTTTGGCGTATTTAAGGCCACCAGGCCTTCTCTTCCTCATCACCAGAAATACAAATAAAATAATATGAAAATCAAACTATAAACAAAGTAAAACCAAACAAAAATATATACAGGCTACAGTCACACAAACTTTAAATGAGCTGTTCATGAAAACAAAAACACACCCCTCGGTCCCTATATGCGCACTTAGCGTTGTCTGAATGTTCTACAGATCTTACATTTTATCTCTCCCGGTCAATGAGCTTAAATTTCAAATGGCTCATTTTAGTCGTGGGAGTCAGGGTATTAAAAAGCATTAATCTTTCTGCCGTCTGTGCCCGAAGTTTCGGAGTTCTTGGTTTGCGTCGGTCCAGGATCTGTTTGTCATGGCTTCTGTTGTATAAAAGTCCAGCCATATGTCCCTTCTCTTTCTCTCCCTTTCGTGTAGTAGTTTCTTTGAGCTGTCAGTGAATGGGAGCCTCATACGTAGGTCTTATATGAAGAAGGGTTCTCTGGCGAGTTCGTATGCTAGCCTCGACTTTGTGTATTTTGAAATACCTAAGGTGGCTTTCAGAACTCGTGACTTTACTGCTTCCAGAGTCATTAGGTCTTTTAGGCTCAGCTTTTCCCAGATGAGGTCTATTCCCTAGGTTGCGATGGGAACTATTTTTGCTTTGAACAAGGCCATGGCGGTTGTATAAATAATATTGAACCCACAAAACACATTTTTAGATCCATTTTTTTAATTTCTGAAAAAAAAAAACTCCATTTCGATACAGCCTATTCTACATGTAAACAATATGGTATTCAGCAAACTTGAGGAATGGAAAAGGTTGACGCAGATGCGGATAAAAAGTGGCGTGATGTTTTCCATGCATTAAAAAGTGTAGAAATATGGGATGTGGTTGTGAGCATTGCATTGACTTTACCAGGCAAAAGTGCCGCTATACTCGTTCTAAGAATCTTTTCAATTATGAACTGCCTTTTTTTCTTTTTGCAGAACCTGCACAAGCAATTGTTATTGTTAAGACTTCATTTCAGGAACTTCGTTGCAAATAGATTCACATTCTGTTATTAAGTAACCCATAATATTCTTGCTAGAAATCAAATCATCGGAAAAGTTGAATGTAAAAAACAATGATTCTGATTTTGTAGTCACCAGATCATACTCTGTAGATTGTTAAAGTGTGTACTTAGTATGAAATCAATAGTTATTATTAGATTAAAAGTTTTTCTAACAGTTTATTATTGTTGGTACGGTACTTTAAAATATTGCTGTTCAATTCATAATTCTTTGTAATCTAAGTATCTTTTGCTTCCGTTTTTATGTCTAAACTTATGAAAATTTTGGAGTTTTTGATGTAATGAATGTTGTCACCCTAGCAAAGACTTTAGAAACCTTATTACTAACATACATGACGTTCTGTTAGAAAGGTTCTCTCTATAGTTATCTCAAGACACCTGGCCTTCAACAGAACTCGGCTACCGATACTTGGATGTGTGATTACTATGGTTCAGTAATGTAAATTTTAAAATAGAAGGATTTGTAATTTTCCACTCTGTGTTTCTGTATGTAGTACACTTCCGGACAAATATTATGTAATAAGACAATATGCCTACTGTAACTTATGAGTAAAGTCGACAAATGAGCTTCGTGTTTAGATTCATTTATTGTGTTACATATCATTATAAAAAGTGTAATTTTAAACTGATCTTTTATATTCTATTTTACTATGTTTTATTGTTAAAATCTAGAGAATTTATTTATTTTAACATAGTCATATGCATATGTACAAACACTAGCAATGAAAATCATTTAACTTATTAATACAGCTTTATACAGGTAATTCATTATCTCGTGAAACCAAATGTATGCGTGCGCCGTAGTAAGAACTTTATGGTGGAGGTATATGAGCTAGCTAGCTGCAAGTTGATACATAGCGAGGGAGGGAAGGTTTTCAATCCACTTTGACCTTCCCCTCACGCGCAGGTAGATTTCAAGAGATATCGAATGGCCTATATTCATAAATATAAGCAGTTGATACAAATATGGCTATCAGGTAGTAGCTCCCTGTAAAGCAGGTTTGAATAATTTCAAGGAAAAATTGTTCCGGAGCCGGGTATCGATCCCGGGACCCTTCACTTAGCGCGCGAACGCTCTACCAACTGAGCTACCCCAGGAACTATACACGACACCGTCACAATTTTTCCTTTTATATCCACACAGCTCAAATGAACTGACAAGACGCCAGAACTCAACTATGAGTGCACACAATACTGTGTGACTTAATTTGTGGCTTTCTGTTAACGTACCTCCTGTAACGAATGTATTATACAAATCTGGCTATCAGGTAGTAGCTCCCTGTAATGCAGGTTTGAATAATTTCAAGGAAAAAAAACTGTTCCGGAACCGGGTATCGATCCCGGGACCCGGGTGTCGTGTATAGTTCCTGGGGTAGCTCAATCGGTAGAGCGTTCGCGCGCTAAGCGAAGGGTCCAGGGATCGATACCCAGCTTGCCTTCAAATTATTCAAACCTGCTTTACAGGGAGCTACTACCTGATAGCCAGATTTGTATAATACATTCGTTACTGGAGGTACGTTAACAGAAAGCCACAAATTAAGTCACACAGTATTGTGTGCACTCATAGTTGAGTTCTGGCGTCTTGTTAGCTCATTTGAGTTGTGTCGATATAAAAGGAAAAATTGTGACGGTGTCGTGTATAGTTCCTGGGGTAGCTCAGTCGGTAGAGCGTTCGCGCGCTAAGCGAAGGGTCCCGGGATCGATACCCGGCTCCGGAATAATTTTTCCTTGAAATTATTCATAAGCAGTTGAGTTAGTGTGGTACGGGCAAAGAGAATGAAATCATGTATCAAATTCAATTGATTTAGCGAACGATAAAGGAGATTATTGATACATAATATATTTTTATGCTCGACCATGCCGAAATGTAGTAATTATACACCTGGTAGCAGTCCTTTAATGCATGTCATTAAAGTACACCTATTCATTAAAGTTCAGGTTTTCGATTATTCTCGGATATGCAATCGAAAGACGATAGAAACGTCACGGAGGCTGGAAATCCAATACTGTCGCAGAAGGTTATGTTCTGTTACTGTAATAATTAGCGTTAATTGTAAATAATATTCAAATAAATTCAATTTGGCATCTAGTTTTTCAATTCTAAATCAATTTCCAGGTTATACATTCTCTGCATTACATCAAGGTCAATGACATTATTATTCCTCGGAAAAAATCAATACTTTCGCGTCTGCGCACGTCTCACAATTTCGAGCTATGAACAAGGTCACTTCCGATCTTCTGTCAGATACAAATAAAATTAATATTTCTGAATAATTTCAAATTAGAAATATGGTGGAGCATAAAAAGTCGTATGAAACTTGCCTATAATGGTAATTAAGACGCTCGTATGAAAATTATGAAACTCGCTTGCGCTTGTTTCATAACCAAACATACTTGCGTCTTAATTACTACCATTATAGGCTCGTTGCATAATGTACTATTAATGCATTGTCAACATTATAGCATCTATTAATGCTTTCTGGTTGTGCTAACTGATGCGTTACATGTCAACAATGTGATGTAGAAACATGTGTTCAGGTCTCTGAATAGAAACAGTCCTGATATAATTATTGTATTTTATATTTTGAAGATGGGTTAATTAATAACCCCGCACACTCGCAGTCATACTCACATTCATACAAATTTCTAGACTCTAGACACCCAGCCAGGGAATCGAATCTGGGACCTCCAGATCTGGGAGTCAGCATGCTGACCACGAGATCACTAAGGCAGTTGATATTGATGAAGTTTACCCACTACTTCCACTTACCCATGTTTCAAAGCCATCTTCACAAAACCTTTACGTTGTTTCAGAAAAAATAGGTACTGTCCAGGTCGACTACGAAGTGATTCGGCAGCTCCTCCTACAATAAGCACCAGCACCGAGTTTGGTCTGCTTAACACATTGCTGATACTTTTCGGGGTTGCTGGACAAAAACCTGAAAAGATAGCATCGTTTACATTAAAATAAGAATTGTTAATATGTTACTCATTACACTCGCGTCGTTGTTGTATCTCTCAGTTTTCATTTAACTGTGTAACTGCCGAGATATGACCCGTGTCTACGAGTTTGTACCAAAAACCTTCAGAATAATTGTGACATGCAAAAAAAAAAAAAAAAAAAAAAAGCAATATTCTCCCTGAGAAAAGTGAAATAACTGTCTGTAGTTCCGTATAAAAATCACCACCAGCTAAACTCGTTGCCCTTTCCCGTGAGCCGAAGGTAGGACCATAAGATACTACTAGCATTCGAACAACCAAAAGTATGACTCTGTATATGAGGAACAAAAGTTTGTGTTTTTTTAATTGACTTGTGTTATTTTTCTTGCAGTTACTGTTAAGACTTCATTTAATTTATGAACAATTATATATTCCTATATTAATTAGTATGATTTAAGTTGCTTCTGAAATACATTAGAAGTTAGTTTTTAACGATATTAAAATAAAATTAAGTAAATGACATAATTCACTTTCCTTCATTTAAGACATGTTAAAAGTATTGTAAAGTAATATAATATATTTTATGCTTGTAATTCAGTGTTGCAGAGTTTTTTCCTATTATGTATAATAATTATACGTACTCTATTCATATAATTATATTACTTAGTCTTCAAAGAACCTCTGACTGACGTTCTGGCTGATATATATATAGTTGTCAAAAGAAAAAGTGGCCGCTCTCTAGAAGCAAAGTTCCCTTCGGGTATCTTCGCTACAATTTGGAAACAGGTGATGTTACATGTTGTTGGACCACGTTGCCTGATATTTACAGTTATAATTCTGCAGTGCTCGGGAAAAGTGGCACAAGTCAAAAATGTTAATTTTCTAGGAGAAGGAAAAAAGCTGTCTTCACACTGGTTTATGTCGTTTTGATTTTCGTCTGTATGAATTATTGTAATGGGATAAATACTTGTGTCTCTTTCCCAAGCGAGCAGATGTTCAGTAAGTTGTCAATAAATTATTAAAAAATGTTTGTGGAAACTGACTTATGCCACTTTTCCCAAGCATTTCAGAATTAAAGTATTCTGTGTGTTACTTTGTAGCGTAATGGTATTTGTGAAGTCCTGCTTAGGAACACAGCCTAGTACTTTTTATGTTATTTTTTGTTTTGTTTTTAAGAGACAGAGAGAGAAAATATACATAATTGCTCCTGTCTCTTTTATAATTATTGTAGTAATTGACATCAGGTTCATGAATGTATTATGCCATGACTTTATCATTATTTATTATGACATGGCTGCAAATGGAAAGAAGAAAAATATTTTATTCTCAACAAAAATATTTTTCGTGGCATAAACAAAACAAACTTACTGGCGTCTGCCTTAGAACATTCAAACAATTAAGCCTTCAAAAAACAAACCAAAAACCCACGATTCATTTAGTCTATCTTCCCCACATCTCGATCACATCTTGCAGTAGAGTGGGCATGGAATCGACTAGTCCAGGAATGCCAAAACCCTCCACATTGTGCAGTTGTCCCTGTGCGATGTGCACTTTCTATTTCCCTACCTGGAGGGAGTGAATCGCCTTGGAGGGAAGCGCGACAGGGCTATACAGTACCTGCAGCAGCATATCAGTTTTTGTTTCAGTAACAGAGTTTCAGTACGGATGTTGATTTGGCTGTGTCTGTGAATGAGTTATCTATACTAATAATAAATCTGTAGCCGAAATTTTTCTGGTAATTTTCCCTTTCCCAAAAATAATTGGTCCTAACATGTATAATTAACTATCCTGAAACCGAAAATCGCTTTTTTGAAATGTTTGTTTCTATGTCTGTCTGTCTGTTTGTCTGTCTATCTATCTGTCTGTCTGTCTGGATGTTTGTTACCTTTTCACGCGATAATGGCTGAACCGATTTATATGAAAATTGGAATATAAATTAAGTTCGTTAAACTTAGATTTTAGGCTATATGGCATTCAAAATACTTTACTTAAAAGGGGGTTAAAGGGGGCTTGAATTAAATAAATCGAAATATCTCTCTTATTATTGATTTTGTGAAAAATATTACATAACAAAAGTTTCTTTAAAAATGATTTCCGATAAGTTTCATTCTAAGCAAAATTTTGTTAGGGCTGATATTTAACGCGATAAATTAGTTTTAAAATTAGAATAACGATGCCACCTATTGGCCTGTAATGAAATGGAAACAAATGACTTCGTCTATAAGGGGCCTTGGATAACAACAATCGAAAGCTATTAAACATAGCCTACAAAGAATGTTTCTGTGTTTGTATGAAGTAATATGGAAAGTTAATTAACCATTTGTATAATTAATTATTATTTCACCATTGGAAAGTGTAGTTTCTCTAGATGGACATAATGCTATGTTATTACAGTAACTTCTGAGTTAATTGAGGACAGGTAAGATTAAAG
>NC_091125.1:57555424-57672924 GCF_040183065.1 Periplaneta americana | reverse complement strand
CAATCCAGGGTTACGCTGCTCCTCTGAAGGAGCTCTAGAAAATTTTGAAGGGGAAGCCGAAATTGGACGTAACCTCTTAGGTACCACATACGCGAGGGGGACTGAGATTGATCAAGTGATCACGGAACGGGGAGAGGAGGAGTTGGCTGGTGTTTGCCGTTAGGATGGCAAGACGCCGTCATCTGTTGTTCGATGACAAAGCATGTGAAGGCCGTCGGAAGAAGCGCCGTGAAATCTAATATGCAATTTGAGAGGTCCCTGTCCCTTCAATTTCCAACTTATTGAGTGACCTCGTATATTTAATAGACTGTTAATATTATTGGAACTAGGGCATACATCGTTTATAATAAGGGTGAAATATATATGGGGAAGGGCATATAGGTCCGTGGCCCATTTCTTATAGGGCTCATCCCGACATTTGTCTTACGCCTGAGGAAAACCACGGAATACCTCAGGCGAGATGAGTTGTCTCATGTATAAGAGACTAGCCAATTTGGCTATTATGTAGGAGGTGGTTGTTGTCATGAGCCTTGTTGAAACGTCTCAGTTTTGAGACAAGCCATTTGGCTATATGATGGCTCAATTACGAAGAGGGGGGAGAGATGTAATTAGTTAATTAATTTAAAGTAATTAGGGAGATTAATGGGGATATGAGTGGAGGTCCGTGGCCCATTTCTTTTAGGGCACATCCCGACATTTGTCTTGGCGCTTTAGGAAAACCACGGAAAAACCTTAGGCACGATGAGTTGTCTCAATATCAGAGACTAGCCAGTTGGCTCTTAGGTTGAATGACTCTATGAATCGATGGATATATACTAGCCAATTGGCTCTATGATACTTCCACTGATCAACAAAGGTATATATTTTAGGGAGGGATTTTGTTTAACCCAGTTAAGACAAGGTCATTTTAAAGCGGTTGCACTATCCAAGGAGTCTCATGGAGTTGAGTCGTGGCTACCAAAACCTGGCAGTAACGCCAGCCTCCCTGTCCTCCTGTCTCAATAGTATAGCTAATGGACCTGTCTGGTGTTTACGCCGTAACCTAGGATCATACTGGCCGAGGCCAGACATGAGAAGGTTTGGGGTTAGCACGAGCTTCCGCATACAGGTTCCTAGCCAGTCGAGCAATGAACTCGTCTATGGTTGGCAACTCTAGTTCATCAAGGAACTTTCTTCTCGAGGCGACTCAGGGGAGATGGGTAATGAGTCGAATCACCTGGTTTTGGACAACTTGGAGTTTACGGAGATGGGACACTGCCGCAAACCCCCATGCGGGTGCGGCATAGGTAATGACAGAGCGAATGAGGGCCTTATACATGGTAAGTCCTACCCTCAGGTTGTCAGGAATTAAAGCCGCCAGAATGGGATAGTGTCTATCAGCCCGTTGGCCTTACGAATAAGGGATTGGATGTGATCTCGGAAGTTAAGATGAGAGTCCATAATGATCCCTAAATATTTAATTTGGTTCATCCATGGCATTTCTCGTCCGAAAAGTGTGGGTGGTGTTGGTATGTCTTCGAGCCTCGCTCTTAGTGAAAAGAGTATGGCCTGACATTTCTCTACATTGACCTTGATTCTCCAGTCGTGCAACCACGGCTGCAGGTGATCTAAGATTGACTGCAATCTATGGGACGCTAATATATAGGCTTTGCCCATCGCCAAGAGGGCAGTGTCGTCTGCATAGATATACAGATGACTACTTCTGCAGTGGATATAGCGAAACGGGAGGTCATTAATGAATATATTGAAAAGTATGGGTCCGATAATGGAACCCTGTGGGACTCCTGCGTGAATTTCACGGGGGGTGGAGAAACTAGTGCCTACACGGGTTTTGAATGTACGGCCTCGGAGGTAGTTAGAAATGAGGCGTATCATTCCATCTGGGACTCCCATGCCCAGTAACTTAACGAGGAGGCCCTCATGCCAAAACTTGTCGAATGCTCGCTCGATGTCCAGGTAAGCTGCAACTACTACACGCTTCGTGCTCATAGCCCAGGTAATGTCCTCCGTCATGCGGAGTGCCTGGAGTGTAGTGGAACGACCAGGTTGCAAACCGAACTGCTCGTTCCTGATTTGGGGCAACACTACTTCAGTGAGGCGTCTATATATGACCCGCTCCGCCAGTTTGCTGAGACAACTGAGGAGACTAATAGGCCTATAGTTGCTTGGATTCGTCCTAACCTTTCCGGGCTTTCGAAAGAGAACTACGTGTGCTCCTTTCCAGGGAATGGGATAGTGACCGGAAGCCAAGATGTTATTAATTTTCTCTGCTATGCGCTTCATAGCTGACCTTGGGAGATGCTGCAATATAATTCCTTGGATACCGTCGGCTCCTGCGGCCTTATGAGGGCCAAGGCGACGAATGAAATAGGCGACCTCCTGGGTGTTCGTAGGTCGTATCCCATTTTCCGGCTCCCTGCTAAGGAGGTCTCGAACCGATTCCTTAACAGCTCTGATATGGGGCAAGTTTAAATTTTGTTCCACGGGTTGAAAAGTGGTCTCTAGAACGTCTGCCAGTGCGGTAGCCTTCTCCTCAGGAGTAAAGGCCGTGACATCTGGACCGACTACTAATGGGTGAATAGATTGAGACGGATTGGACAGAGCTCGAGATACACGCCAGACATCTGACATGTTTCTGCTGTCCATCGTCTCAACCTTGGATTTCCAAGCATCCACGACCGTTTCGTGGACCGCCTCACTGATCCGCCTGCGCAAGCGGTTCATTTCTATTCTATGTTCATCTAACCTAGTACGCTTCCACAATGTTCTTGCTCTACTGCGGGCGATCTTTAGGTCTCTAATATAGGCTGGGAGCTGCATCCGTCCCGGTGGTGAAGACCGTTTCAGTATTGCAGCAACCATTGCCTTCTTTATGCACTCCGTCAGGTCGCTATGTGACATCTCTATCCTTGCCGGAGTGACTTCAGGGGGGAGTGGTGGAAGCGTAGCGGCTACCTGGTCTTGGAAGAACACCCAGTCTGCCGCCTTGTAGTTGAATTTCTCAGCGGTTGGGGAGAGTTCAACTGGGTGCATGATCTCCATTATCACCGGTAGGTGGTCGGACGGAAGATCATCCAGGGTTGTTAGTCTCGCTCTAGTTGTGAGACTTTTCACCAGAGCGATGTCTAATATGTCAGGCAGTTGATTTGCAGCAGCCGGTACATGTGTGGGTTCCCTAGGGGCCATCACGACGTATCCGTTTCCTGTAGAATTTAGAAAAAACCTATCGCCCTGCCGATTGGGCGTTGGCAGTTCCAGGTAGCGTGCTTCGCGTTGAGGTCGCCGGCGACTACGAATCTATCGGATAGACTTGTCACTATATCTAAATCGCGTTCATTTAGTGTGCCCGGAGGACTGTAGGCAGCCATAAGCAGAAAGGGGAGTCGGCCTATGTAGGCTCTAATAGCCACTGCCTCTAATGCCGCTAGATGGAAAAGGAGATACTCACAGTGCGCGATCGAAGAACGAACGAACACCGCTACACCTCCGCCTCTTCTACCCGCTCTATCTTGTCTATAGAATTTAAACCCCTCGCATCTTAAATTTACTTGGGGTGTCAGGAACGTTTCTGTTATAAATGCTACGTCTATATTATTAGCGTCTACGAAAGCCCTGAACTCATGTCTATCATGTCTAAGGCCCCTGGCGTTCCATATACACATCCTAGCAACTCCGTCTCTTCGTCTGGCCATTGAGAGAAACGAGGGAGGTTAGGAGCTTAAATATCTCCGGGAGGGCAGACATAGGATTCTCCATAAGGAGAACTATCACTCTGGTTAATCCTTCTAGGATTGGGGCGAGCGGGAGGTTGGGGTTTGCTAATTGCAACGCCTCGGCAAAGTGCTGGACTTGGTCCAAGGTAGCGCCTTGACCGCTGGGGCCTTTCGAGGTGCTTGCAATAGCTTCCTGCTGGGCCGGTGGGACAGGGACGGAGATGGGCTCTACCGTGGTAGCCTTGGTGGCTTTTCTGCTACCCCTGTTGCGCTTAGGGCGCTGGGAAAGGGGTCCTACATTATTGGCAGCAGTTTGGGGGGCTTTCGCTGCCACGGTGGACCACAGAGGCGCGGCCACGGGCACATTCAAAAGCGAAGGGATGTCCGCCTGCTGCTGCTGCGTTTGCTGCTGCTGTAGGCGGACCGGCCCGAGTTCCGTGCGACGCTCTGCACGATTCCCCTGCACAGGGGCGCGAGCCTATGGCTGCGGCTGCTGTTCTCGGATCAGCTGCCTCGCAGCTCGCTCCACCCGCTGCTGCCGGAGCCACTCGTATTGGAGCGTCCGCTGTTCCTCGAGCTCTGCCCTCCTCCGTCGGGCAGCTCTGCTCGTTCCATCCGTGGCATCTCTAACCTGTAGTGCTACGGGACAACCTCCGTAGTTGGCGGTGTGAGCGCCATTACAGAGTGCGCATGTAGCGGGGACATCGTGCGGCTTGCGACAGTCTTTAGTCCTATGGGGGCGTAAGCAACCTCGACACATAGGCTGCGCTTTGCAGCTAGCCTGCGTGTGGTAGTACCACTGGCAGTTGCTGCACTGAGGCGGGCGCTTGCTGGGGACGTAGTCCTCAACTGTAACCCTCATCAGGCAGCACTGCCGCAAGGCTTTCATCCTATCCCGTGTTTCGGGGGAATTCTCCACATCGACAATGACCATTGGGAGTTTGGCCTTTGTCCTTGATGAGTGCATCCTCGTCACTCGCCGGACGATTATGCTTTGGAATTCCAGGTCGCCCTGGATGTCCTCCTCATCTGTGTGAATAATCTATTCCTCTCAAAACGAATCGCAGAGGCTTGTCGTTCTTGGGGCGCAGCAAGTTGTACGCTACTCCCCGTTCGGTCAGGAACCTGCAAAGATTTGCGTAGTCGCAAACAGTTTTCACGGCCGTCCCGCCGCGCGCCTGTACGAGCATAAGCCCAACGGTTCGTATTCGGCCTTGAACTCTAAGGTCAGTCGGCCCAGCGAGCCAGTGAAGGCTGGCTTAATAATGACGGGTGGGATATCACCACGTCGCCTAGAGAGAGCAGTCTCAACATCATCTTCCTCGTCCTCACTCTCCAACACGTGAGTACGAGCTGGGGAAGGGGGGCGGGGAATAGCATGATCTACCTCAGGGGCAGCAGCCGTATCCTGTGGGGCCTCAGGTGCGGCGGGGGGTGCTGCCTCCTCGGTCACGACTTGAAGAGTCGCCGCCTCTAATTCCTCCAAGGTAGAGAGAGCCGATCTCTCTTCCTTGGTGAGCTCACTAGCGGTAGAAATGCCGCCTTTTTCAGTCTTAGCTGAGCCCTTCTTCTTCTTTTTGACCTTAATGACCTGAAGTCCGCCGGACCCAGATGGAATCGGCGGCACTTCATCAGCTAAGACTGTAACACTGTCTTCTTTCCACGTCTCAATCTAAATCTCATAAAGCCTCAAATATCTAACATTCTAAGGTTTTTCCGTGGTTTTCCTAAGGAGCTAAGACAAATGTCGGGATGAGCCCTAAAAGAAATGGGCCACGGACCTGCACTCATATCCCCATGAATCTCCCTAATCACTCTAAATTAATTAACAATTACATCTCTCCCGCCTCTTCGTAATTGAGCCATCATATAGCCAAATGGCTGGTCTCGAAATTAAGACAATTCAACCAGGCTCATGACAACAATCACCTCCTACATAACAGCCAAATTGACTAGTCTCTTATATATGAGACAACTCATCCTGCCTAAAGTATTCCGTTGTCTTCCTCAGGCGTAAGACAAATATCGGGATGAGCCCTATAAGAAATGGGCCACGGACCTATATGCTCTTCCCCATTTATATTCCCCTTTCTTGTAAACGATGTATGCCCTAGTTCAGAACCTATAAATTGTCTATTTAATATACGAGGTTACTCAATTATTCGCAATTTGAAAGGACAGGGGCCTCTCAAATTGCAGATTTAGATTTCGCGGCGCTTCTTCCGACGGCCTTCACATGCTTTGTCATCGAACAACAGATGACAGCGTCTTGCCATCCTAACGGCAAACACCAGCCAACTCCTCCTCGCCCCGTTCCGTGATCACTTGATCAAATCTCAGTCCCCCTCGCGTATGTGGTACCTAAGAGGTGACGTCCAATTTCGGCTTCCCCTTCAAAATTTTCTAGAGCTCCTTCAGTGGAGCAGCGTAACCCGGAGTGAGACTAGTGGCCAACAGGCTTGGAGCTCACATATTTAGTTTTGTACAGCCCCCAACCCCTTGCAAGGACGCGTTTTGCGTACCTTTTAAATTTGTCCTCCCAATTCTCTTTCGTTTTTTCGAGATTTTTTTTTTTCGAGCCAATCCAGCCTCCGTCTCTTAACACATTAAATTTCCCATCCCTCAATTCCGTTGACAGCGACATATCCATCAAACCAAATGAAACCACCAACAGTTCCAAACCACACACATTTGCTCAGATCATGACAACACCCAAAAAAAAATGATGAAAATGATCTCCCCACCTCCCAACAAATCGCCAAATTAATCGATGAACGTATCGCCATTCATATAACCCGCATTGAAAAATACATCGACGAAAAAATTAATCTAGCCATTAACAAACTAACACAATTTATCACAGCCACAACAATAAACACGACTCCACCCTCACGACTTGAAAATACCACAGCCACTATCAATGCCACAGCCAAAAAGACCATAAATAGAAAAGTCAGCGTTACACCTTATGGAAACAATATAGATGTAATAATTACACCCATAGTCCAGAAAGTCCAGACTATGTTAGGAAGCGCAATAGAACAAGCTGGCAATACTCCATCCACACTATCAAGTACCAGCGAACATCCCACCGACTGCTGGACAGCTGCCAACGCCCAAAATCCTGGAAAGCAACATTACAAACAAATTGTGACTGCCCTCATCACTGTATAGTGAAGCACGACAGATATCGTTTTATAACTAAACAAAAAGTAAAATGCATTTCCAAATTTACACAAGTCCACTAATATAATTTAATTATCTCACAAATAGTACATGTTTTCTCCTCACATTACAACAAAACGACCCCTAAAACCTTCTTTTTTAAAATCTTCTATCTTACTTTCTACCCACCTGTCTTCTTTCCACGTCTCAATCTCATAAAGCCCCAAATATCTAACATTCTAGTACCACTGCACTCACAAGCACTCACGGTCGAAGAGGGCATTGTAAAGTAAGACCCTAAAACGACCGCTGGCTCTGCCAGCAACCAACACTGAACTGGTCCCACATCACTCCATCCCCCTCGCGTATGTTGTACCTAAGAGGTTACGTCCAATTTCGGCTTCCCCATCAAAATTCTCTAGAGCTTCAGTGGAGCAGCGTAACCCGGAGTGAGACTAGTGGCCAACAGGCTTGGAGCTCACATATTTAGTTTCTGTACAGCCCCCAACCCCTTGCAAGGACGCGTTTTGCGTACCTTTTAAATTTGTCCTCCCAATTCTCTTTCGATTTTTCGATTTTTTCGTCCCACATCACTTCGTCCCTGAAGAAGATGGCAGAGCTAGCCGTCGAAAGCTTGGAAGCTTGGAAGCTAATCTCCAACTCACCTGGCTGAGAACCCTCAAGTCATACAAAATTTAAGTTATTTCCCGTTTTTAGGAAAATATGGTCAAGACATGAATTGGATGATGGACGAATAATGGAATTTAAGTATTTCACGTATCCATATTCATGCATGATATTTAAATACGTGTTGCCAAAATTATCTAACCTAATTTAAAAAATTTGAATGTTTATGTCACCCAGAATAACATGGATTTTTTTAATCTTTGTATATTGACAAGAAGCTTTCAAAATTTTTCAGAAATTCATTTTTGCATAGTTTTGGAGATATGTAAATTGCAGTTAGGTTAACAAGAGTATCATTAATAAGTGTTAATTGAAAATGTATAGCGTTGCAATGGGAAATGTCAATATCACTTAAAGACACTACGATGTTTTCCTTAAAATATACAACTATACCATCACATTTATTATACTTATTACGTTTAACAAATTTTTATAACCATTAATATCATAGCCAGAGTCGTGATCAAGCCAAGTTTCAGTTAGAACTATAATATCAAAGTAAAAGGAAAAATTATTAAGTAAAACACAGAGTTCGGAAAAATTTTTGTTGATGCTACGAATGTTTAAGTGAAATATTTTAAGATCTGATAGAATATTGGTAATATACTCATTGCAGTGAAGTAAATCATTAAAAACCATTGTGTTATTATTATTATTATTATTATTATTATTATTATTATTATTATTATTATTATTAAATTTGCACTGATCGATTTCATTTAATATAGTATTAGTAGGCATTGTTAAGTCAATTATATTGTGTAATTAAAAGTGGTTACCAACACAATAGTATTTACAAATTATTTACATCGTCAACATTAGTGATTTTATTCAGGGGACTGGCTTCATCTTTTCTTGCATATATTTTACCGTCTCTTGTCCAGACAAATTTATAATTCTTCAGTCGTCCTGCATCCCTTGTCTTGTTCAAAAGGTCTCTGGTCACTGCTGTCAGTTGGTCACCTGCTGTGATTCTTCCTTCCGGAAGTTCCCTGTTGACTTTCTTTGTCGCAATCCCAGGGCCGCTGTCGTCTTTCTTGGCCTCGTTCCTGAACAGCTGGAGCCATTCATCACGACTTCTCCTCTTTGTGAAGCGGAAGACAATAGGACGCGTCTTTCCTGGCCTGGATGGTATACGATGTACTACGCTTACATCATGTTGCACCAATTCACTACCGCCTATGACCTCCGATATTTTGTCAATGACTTCATAAGTTGATTGTTCATTGGTCTCCGGAAATCCAAATAGCATTATATTGTCTCTGCGTGTGTACTGCTGCACATTACTCACTTCCTGTTTGAGATGGTCATTTTCTTTCACTAGCCTCTTCATCTCCTCCTGTGTGGAGTTGAGTTCATGTCTTGTGTGCGCCAATTCCTCTCTAAGACTATCGAACTTGGAAGACATGAATTCAACTGATTTTCTTAGTTCATTCAGATCCAACTGCACTGAAGATTTAAGATTCTCAAACATAAGTTTGAGGGTGGAAATAATCTGATTGTCCTGATCCTTCCCTCTTCCTTCTTCACAGTTTGCACCCTTGTTTCTACCCAGGATCAAATCAGCTACAAGGTCGGTCCGGTTTTTTTCCACTACTGTACATCACTGTGCATCTATCTTGTTGGATTGCAGCTACCTAGAGTAGTGACCCACCCATCTCTCATCTGCATACCATGAACTCGGCAGTGTAACGAACATGACTTGGAAAATATTGTCCTTGTCTTAGAGCAGCCGTGGCGAAAATGTCATCGTGCGCCGAGCCACTGTGTAACCTGCAACGTGCATAGCACCTATGGAGGGAAGCGGACACCCGAAGAGGAAGTGAAGCAACTGTCTGACTTATTAACGGATTTCATTTTCCTTATGTCAAGCACTTAAATATAATTTTAATCATATATAGTATAAGGTTACAAACTAATGTTTAGTACTTGTAACGAGAAAGAAATGAACAAAAAAACGTAGGACACATTATCACAACCTATTAATTGTATTCAGAATGTCTCTGCGACAGAGTTTCAAAATCAGGAATTGTCACTGTCTGCCGGTCGTAGTTGATCACGAAGGTATTTGTCGGTCAGTCTGATCTAAATTTGGTTTGTACTATTTTCATTGTTGAAAATAAGTTTTCATAAACGTAAGTTGTAGCGAACATGGCTTCAACAGAGCAAGCGAAAGAACGAAGCTTCGGATATTTATTTTTTGGCAAAGATTTGCAAAGTTCAACATTTGTCAAGTCCTTACATCTAGCTTTCATTTAACATCACATTGTAAATCTGTGAGTTTAAATTGAAGATCTAACGGCATTATTCGTATATCTGCTGAAAAAGGATCGACGTACACAGATAATGATAATAATAATAATAATAATAATAATAATAATAATAGTAATAATAATAGTAATAATAATAATAATAATAATAATAACAATAATAATACTTCACCTTTTAATGTTTCCTTAGTCACATGTAGTATAATGCTGTTTTATGATATACAACCGTTTCCTCGTAATACTTGTGAACAAATCATACATTTAATACTCTCATCATATTGGCAGCAAAAAAATGCGTCCTCGCAACCTCCTTGAAACTTTATTTTTGTAGAGGTACATTGGTTTCGAGAGAGATATTGGACGATACGCCACTCGCAGGTCAGAGACAAGCAAATGGAACGGAATTTGATTCCAGTGAGTGAGAGGATGGGGGTTGTGGAAGGCAGGAAGTAAGAGGAATGCACAGCTATCATTGCGAGCCACAATGTGCTCGTTAGTCTCATTTTCGCCACGGCTGTCTTAGAGTATAGAGTAAATATACGCAGAGTATGTTAAATGAGTAATGTTTATGAACCTTATATGTGTCTTTAAAATAGTGTTAAATGAATTGTTGTTGTTGTTGTTGTTGTCAATGCTCATGGAACTTGGATTTCCTCCGTTCTTCTACAGATCTCCCTGTAATAATTTGTAAGCTGAGATGGTATGTCAGCCATACTATCAGCGTCCCCCAGTTCAGGTACTCCTACTTTCAATCATGGACGTAGCTGCAGTAGCCTATATTTATTTGCATTTTGAGTGCAAAAAGAAACGAAAACAGAGGCAATGGTGGCAAACACAGTTACTTATATACAAGTAGAAATACTGTAAATGTAGTGATTTAAATTTGCTGGCTGACTTGAAGTTCAAAACATTTGGTGGACATTATAAAAAAAATACCAGAATGTCACCTACAGACTTTGAATATTTGGTAGGGCCTAAGGTTGCAAAGAAGGATACCACATTCAGTTCAATTAATAGTGACAGTGACGGTGCGATTTCTGGCAACCGTACAATAATATGCAATAACATTTCTGAATCAACACACCAGACTACAATTAAGTTAAGAGTCATAAATGAAGAATCTTTAAAGGACTTTGAAGCTAAATTAAAAAGTGAAAGCTGGAAATCAGTATTTATTAATGAAGATATGAGTGTCATAATACATTCTTAAATATCTTTGAATTCAGTTTCCTTGTAAAGCACAAAAATGCTCAAACATCTAGAAATAATTGGATTACACAAGACATAAGAATCTCATGCAAAACAAAAAGGACTCTATATATTGTAACTTTAATACAAAAGAAGAATGTAATTTTTATTCAAAAGAACAATAATCACTTTCTAAAATTGAATGTAAACACTCCCCTCAACAATGGGATTTCCACTCCACACAGCAACACAGTATTCGTTATTACACTCCACAGACAACAATGACAATTTACTTGGATTATTGAGAACAACAATGTACTGCTAATCGTAACTAATGTTCACAAAGCACTATTTACAACACAGAACTGTCAGTTCTCAGTTCACAGTTTGTTTGCCTTGGCTAGTTCTTCTAGTTCAGTCACTCGGGTTCACAGTATCTCGAACCCCAGACCTTCAGAGACAGTCCACTGAACTTCGAACTCAGGTCCCTCAACTGCGGTCCACTGCATTCACACAGCTGCGGACACACTCACACAAGTCGAACTCCGGTCTGGAAGCTGGCTTCACTGCTACACTGGCTGGCTGACCAAAAACTGACGACTGCAACAACTAACTGCTCACTGCTTTCTTATTTATAACTAACCCATAGTTTCCTGAAAGTACGATTTATACAGATGCCGATAATATGGCGCCTTTCTAGGCTTCTCTGGATTTCTCCCCTCAGTCTCAGGCGCATTACTTCCCCCCCTCTGCGCGGAACAGCGTGCTGTCGTTCCCCTCACGCCGTGCCACACCGTAGGGATCAGCGTTTCGTCTCCCCTCCCCGCCGCTCCCTCAGCGCCCCACGGAGCTCGCTTCTGCCGGCCGCGCACGAAGTTCCCCGAAGCGCCGAGATTATTCGGCCTGCCATCACAATATTTAAAGTAGAAATAGTAATGACCGTAAATTAAAAGGTCTAATTTCTGTAGTACAATTTTATGATTATACAAATCTGGCTTTCAGGTAGTAGCTCCCTGTAAAGCAGGTTTGAATAATTTCAAGGAAATTATTTGTGTGCACTCATAGTTGAGTTCTGGCGTCTTGTCAGCTCATTTGAGTCGTGTGGATACGAAGGAAAAATTGTGACGGTGTCGTGTATAGTTCCTGGGGTAGCTCAGTCGGAAGAGCGTTCGCGCGCTAAGCGAAGGGTCCCGGGATCGATACCCCGCCCCGGAACAATTTTTCCTTGAAATTATTCACTTTTATGATTAATAAAAACGAAGGCTTTGGAGACATCACAGAATATCCCTCCTCTTTTATTTTTTATTAATTGCATCCAGAATTTTATCAGCTAAATTAAACACAAAATAATCTTAAAAGCTAAATAACTTTACTTTCACAATTTATTCTAAACTTGAATAATAAAATCAAAACAATTAGGAACATTACTTACTTACTTACATACTTACTTACTTACTTACTTACTTACTTACTGGCTTTTAAGGAACCCGGAGGTTCATTGCCGCTCTCACATAAACCCAGCATTGGTCCCTATCCGGAGCAAGATTAATCCAGTCTCTACCATCATATCCTACCTCCCTCTAATCCATTTTAATATTATCTTCCCATCTACGTCTCGACCTCCCCAAAGGTCTTTTTACCCTCCGGCCTCCCAACTAACACTCTAATACATATCTGGATTCGCCCATACGTGCTATATGCCCTGCCCATCTTAAACGCCTGGATAATAAAGAAAAGATACCGGAAAGTTCAGAAGTAATGAACAAAGCTACACTCTTGTAACAGATAATACAAGAACATAACATACAACAGAAGTTCCGAACATATTCAAAAAATACTTTCTCTAATAACTGATAACATAAACATCCGACAGAATAATAATAATAATAATAATAATAATAATAATAATAATAATGCATACGTACATACATACATAAGTGTTCTGCCTATGCCGAGGTCTTTTATTGCAAACCCAGCATTCTCCGGTCTTTCCTATTTTCTGCGTTCCTCTTAGTCTCCGCATATGAACCACATTCCTTAATGGTGTCTGTAATTTGATATTTTCTTCTGCCCCAAACTATTTCCCGTTCACCATCACTTCCAGTGCACCTTTCAGTAGGCAGTTTCTTCTCAGCCAATGACCCACCCAATTCCTTTTTCTCTCTCTGATCATTTTCAGCATCATTCTTTCATCATCCACTCTTTCCAACACAGCTTCGTTTCTTATTCTGTCTGTCCACTTCACACGCTCCTTTCTTCTCCATATCCACATTTCAAATGCTTCTATTCGTTCTGCTTCACTTCGTCGTAATGTCAATACTTCCGCCCATACAATGCCACACTTCACACAAAGCACTTCACTAGACTCTTCCTTAGCTTTTTTTCAGAGGTCCGCATAAGTTGTTCCTTTTTATATTAAAAACTTCCTTTGCCATTGCTATCCTCTTTTTGACTTCCTAGCTGCAGCTCATGTTTATTTTATTGGGTTATTTTACGACGCTGTATCAACATCTCAGGTTATTTAGCTTCTGAATGAAATGAAGGTGATAATGCCGGTGAAATGAGTCCGGGGTCCAGCACCGAAAGTTACCCAGCATTTGCTCGTTTTGGGTTGAGGGAAAACCCCGGAAAACCGACCGGGATTCGAACCCGGGCCACCTGGTTTCGCGGCCAGACGCGCTGACCGTTACTCCATAGGTGTGGGCTGCAGCTCATGTTACTACTGTTAGTGACTGGTAAATCCGACCCTAGAACTTGGAGAAGTTAGGGGTGAAACTTGCTCCCCACCCACCACATTCTACAGTAGCGAGAGTCTGTCAGTCAGTTTATGGTTGTCAGGTGGTCAGTTCCTCAATCTTGCCTCCCTGCCTGCCTGTATGTTGTACGTGTTGAAAACATTTGGTCTGGTGATCGTTCGCTTTCGCGTTCTATAATATATTACTTGCTCTTTAGTTTAGTTTTTATTGTAACAATTTAGTTTAGTTAGTGTGTTCTTCTTTATAATTGTTTCAAGTTTTTAGTAATAATAAATATCGTCTTGGACTTACTCATTCGGTGTTAACATCCGATTCCCTCTGCCTAGTTTGAAAGCGGGAACCTGATTCCAATGCCAAGCCCGATTTGATAATTACTGAAGATGACGCGTAATGAACTTCTTCGTTACTTTAGCCCTTTGTCCATTTCTTAATGATTCGAGGGAGTCTCGCTATCCTTCGGCAGGTCTTCGTACACATCTTCTTTCTTTGTCTTGTTTTATCTCCGCCTTAACCGACTCAACAAGCCAACGAGATGAAGGGGATGACATATCTCAGGACAACAGTAGTGTCTCTCACAATACAGGCCCATCGTGGAGACGTTACAGGCCAAGTGCAAGACCTACCGAGTCCTGTGGCATAGAGATAAATTTCACCCCACGTCAGGAATGGAACCACGGACTGCCTAGCTGGGAAGCACACGCTGTCGTAACTACGGATCGTATACTTCTTTCTTGTGAACATTTATTGCTAGCTATTTTCACAACGCGACTTCTTAAAAGTATTATTTTATTATAATTTTACAGCAAAGTGCTGGCTGGCACTTCCTCTTAATTTGCAGTTAGCTTATCGAAACAATTTTGAAATTACTGATGAGTGTGATTAACTCGCAATTTATTATAGAAGTATGTTAATCCATTTACAGCTGTTGAAAGGATTGCGACTGGATTGGCATATCGTTTTCCCGTTACTAATTAAACTACATCATAGCGAACTAGTATTTACTATTTAGCTGTAGTTATAGTCATTTTCAGAATACCCTCAGATCGCTTTAATGTGTATTTGCTATTTGATATATAACATTTAGGACACTGCAGTCCAAGTTTCCAATAATGTTTTAATTACCATCCATCACAAATGTTTGATGAAATAGTTAATTTCGGCGAACTAATGTACGTAGTAATTTACCAAGGGTCTTAGAAATCTTTCAAACTTATTTCCCTTCTGATCTTGTCAGAAATATGCAATGTGAATTCGTCCGTTCATGCAATATGTCATTTCGGTTTATGTTTGAATTTCGGCATTTCTCGTGTGATTTAACTAAGTGTATCCAACCGTTCGTATAGGGCTGTATTTTTAAACAGCGACCTTTATTGTAACAGAAAATAACCAAGTAATATGTAATAGTAAATAAAATATTTGAACAGGTTAATGTGTTCAGTTAATGGAATGGCTGTTATCAAATACAGCTAAAACGGTTTCTGAGGCTAATATAATTGAATCAACAGCATTATGATTCACCGGTGAGAAAAATGTTTTCTTTATCAATAGTAGCGATAGCAGGGCAGTTCCTTCTCTACCCCCTACCTCTATTTGTCACGTGTTTGTTGACAGCGTGCGGACTGTTAGAAGTGGAGTGGGTGAAATTCGTTACAGGGCCGGATTTACCAGTCACCAACAATACTTATAGTACATCCCAAGTATTTGAAGCTGTTCACTTGCTCTACTGCCTCATTTAGATTTCGCAATTTTACCTTCTATATATGTATTGCGACAACCATGGTCTTCGTCTTATTTGCATTTATCTTCATTCCATTCTGCTCACAGCTGTCATTTAGTACCAGTAGCATATCCCTTAGTATCATTTCCTCTTCTGCTAACAACACCATAAACATCAGAAAATCTCATGCGCTTTATTCTTCTGCCTCATATCCCATGTTCAGAAAACAGTTCTTTACTGAATCCTCCGAGTAGATGTCGAACAGGGTAGATAATAATGGGCATCCTTGTCGTACTCCTCTCCCTATTTCATTTCCTTCAGAAATTTCTTCTTCTATCCTGACTTTGACTCGTTGTTTCATATTTGGATTACTGAACAGTTTCTTGTCTTTCTAATCCACACTTATTTTCTTCAAGATGCCCATCACTTTGTTCCAATCCACTCTGTCAAATGCCTTTTCTAGGTCCACAAATACTATATAGGCCTACATTTCCTTACTCATTTCTAAGTATCTTTCGCCGATTGTTCGTAGTAGTCCAATTGCATCTGTCGTACCTTTTCCTTTTCTGAAGTCAAACTGCTCTTCTTCCAACTGTCCTCCCACCTTAGAATATAAACGTCGATTCAATATTCGCAAGAGAATCTTCGCCGAGTGCGATATCTGGTTGATAGTCATGAACTCCTTACACTTCTTGGCATTTCTTTGCTTCGGTATTGGCAGTAACTTCGTCTGCGTAAAATCTTCAGACCATTCGACTTTCTCATATATTTCGTTGCATAATGATATAATTTCCTTCTTGTCTTCACACAAGCATTTCACTAACTCAATTGGGATTTCATCAACTCATGTTGCTTTCCCATTCTTCATTTTAATAAGCGCTAGATCAACTTCTTCTCTTAAAATAGAAAATATTTTTTCGTCTTCTGGTACAGTTGTTTCGTCTTCTATGGCTAACTTATCTGGACGATTCACTGTCCATTTGTTCAGTATTTCTTGTTTGTCTGTTATTTCATTTCCTCTTTCATCGTCTATCAACCACATGGATTTTCAGTTCTTATTTGTGAAGTTCAAACATTTAACTTCGCGGTACATTAAATCACAACTTATTTTTGTCTCTAGATTCTCTACTTCTTTACATTTTTTCTTTCATCCAGTCTTCGTTGGTCTTATCAGTTTCTCTTCTTAGTTCGTTGTTAAGTTTCCTGAAGTTTCCTGTAACTTTTCCTATGTTGATGTTTTTTTCATTTTCTTCTTTCCTCCATCTTCTCCAACATTTTACCTGTGACCCAAGGTTTCTCCGTCTCACTCCTCTGTAGGGCTATCCTATTGTTTCTTCTGCTGTTTTCTGTATACAGCTTTTTAGATGAGTCCAGTACTCATTATTTTCAGATGTGGATTGTAATGTAGCGGCTTTTTCTTGGAAATTTGCTTGAAATTTTCTTCTTTCCTCTTCGTTCTTCAGCTTTTCCATGTCAAATTTCTTCGTCACCTGTCTTCATATTATTTTTATTATTTTCTTCAGACGACTATCTACTTCGCCTATTAGCACAACATGATCTGAGTTAATAATAATAATAATAATAATAATAATAATAATAATAATAATAATAATAATTGTATCGTTTTTTGAAAGTAGCTGTTCCTCCAACTTTCAGAAATATTCCAATTTTTCCAACAAATCGACGAGAAATAATTACAACTCTAAAGCAATTAAGATATAAAAATTCCTGGGAAATATTAAAAGCCAATTCACTGATAATAGCCAAGCCCCTCTCTTATTTATGCAAATTTTCAATGTTGAATGGTGTATTTCCAGAGCGACTGAAATATTCAGTTGTTATTCCTTTATTTAAAAAAAAAGGGATAAAACCTCGCCCGAAAACTACAGGCCTATATCCTTCCTAAGAGTCTTCTCAAAGATTTTTGATAAAGTTATACAGGGTGAACAATAAATACGGAATATTGCTAGTAACTTCTTAAATTATAATTTTACAAAAAAGAATTATACAAAAGCTGTTGGAGATAAACCATACAATATGATACCAGAGTTCGAAAAAAGTTATTCAGGCATATAGGGTGTCACAATAAATTTAATTTTATGTCACTCTATATGTGTGTATCTATTGCTTACTCACTTCACTTGCGTGATTCGGGTTCCGCATACTGCACATAGATGGCAGGACTGTGACCCATTTTCAAATTGCACACCACTTCGGCGGGCCATGTTATGTATGAAATATATCTATGAATAATTATGTCGTGTACTGGGGTGAGTGTATGTATAAATGCAGTGTGGGGAATGGTTGAGGATGATGAAGGTGAGGAAGGAAGAAGGGGAAACCCGGTCCCGGCATGTAGCCTACTCCTGTCGAATAGCACCAAGCGGGTCGCCAGGCTTAACTTCCCCATCTGACGGACGAATCACTATCAATAGGGACATATGCCTTCTCTTCATATGCACTGCGGAGAGATTTGGCATTTAACCCAGGCATATTGGTGCTCAATTAAGTGATTAGAAATTGTGCACCACCATGACTCCTAATCCCGAGGTAGAAATTTTACATGAAAATTTCTGACCCAAGCTAGTCTGAAGGTAGACTTGCTACCACAGAGCTAACTCGGCGGGTAAAATATGTATGCATTAAAGCATAAAATTTAATGGAGAATCGAAATATGTAAATTTTAATATAGAGTAGCATTAAAAAAATTAACTTTACTACCACACCCTTTATTCTTGAATATTAAACTTTTTTCGAACACTGGTATCATATTGTATGATTTAGCTCGAACAGCTTCTTGTATAAAACTTTTTTTGTAAAATTTAAGAAGTTATTAGGAATATTCCATACTTATTGTTGACTCTGTTTATAAAAGAGTATATCAACATCGTGATTGGTACAACGTTCTCATTTCAGAACAATCATTTGGATTCAGAATGAATAAATCAAGTGAGCAAGCTTCATTTAATTTAACTGATAAAATTCTGGAAGCAAGTAATAGGAAATTACAAGTAGGAGGGATATTTTGTGATGTCTCCAAAGCTTTCGATTGTATTAATCATAAAATTCCAGTTTATAAATTAGAATACTATGTTATTAAAGGCATAGCATAACAATTGTTTGAATCATATCTCCACATTAGAAAACAAAAGTTTAAATCAACGCATTCAGTGACACCTTCAAATCCACTTCAACATGGAGAAATGTTAAAACAGGAGTCCCGCGAAGATCTCTATTAGGGCCTCTTCTTTTTCTAATTTTTATAAATGATCTTGGCCCCTTAATAAAAGAAACAGATTATTCTATACTATTTACAGGTGACACAAGTATCATAATTACAGACAGCAACTTTGCCACACTCAAATATAAAACAGAAACACTTCTCCTTAAAATTTATGACTGGTATACGACCAATAAACTAGCTTTAAACATTAATAAGAAAACTAACATAATTCAATTTAAAACCTCTTCAAATTTAACCTCTGAAACATGAGACACAACTATCACCAAATATACCTCTACTAGAAACAACAACAACCAAATTCATTGGTTTGCATATTAATAATACACTAAACTGGAAAGATCATATTAAGAAAATAACACCCAAACTTAGCTCAGTATGCTTCGCAGTTAGGTCGTTACAACAATTTGTAAATAGGAGTATCTTAAAGACAATATATTTGCATGTATTCATTCCATTATGTTCTACGAAATAATATTTTGGGGAAATTCTGCTGATAGTAAAAATATATTACAATAAAAAGAGAAATTGGAATAATTGTTGTAGCAAAGGCTATAGAATCATGTAGACCATTTTTTTAATTAGAGATTCTGACTTTAATAAATCAGTACAAAATTTCCTCTAATGTAATAAAGAAAATTGTCCAACTAATTCAGCCATACATGTATAAATACTCACAGAAAGAAAAATTTTCAAACGCCCTCATCAAACTTATCATTCTATCAAAGGGAGTACCTTACATGACAATAAAAATTTTCAATAGTCTTCAAGACATTGAGTCATAATAAAAATTCTGCATTATTTAATGTAGAACTAAAAATTACTTAATATCTAACACTTTCTATTCTGTAGATGAATTCTTGATATTTCACATATTGCTAGTGTAAATATTTTAATAATATTAAATAGTGAACATATTCTATTGTAGAATATGTTATTGTCATTAAGGTATTCATTATTTATATATTTCATATTTGCATTTTTACATTTTAAACGAAAGAATTTGACATGTTCTTTATTCTATATTCTGAAGCAGCTGTAAGAACATTATGGAACAAATAAATCTGTCTGTCTGTCTGTCTGTCCGTCCGTCCGTCCGTCCATCTATGAATTTCAATAATTGTTACAGTATATTATATCTGTGGATAATATTAGGTTTCTTGAATTTTTTGTCGACAACATTTTACAATGATAGGCCTATATTGATTTTATTTAAAAAATGCTAAATATCGTCAACTTTGCTATTTTTACAGGTTAGGTCTACGTTAAATGTAGAGTAGTGGCAAGAAAAACCGAAAAGTATTGGGAATAAATTTGAATAAGAAACAAAAAAAAAGTTTCCTTCCCAGGCAGGATTCGAACCACAAAGTCTTAGTTACCAGTCTATCGTGCTCTGAGTGAACAAGGCTCTGAAATCAGCTACAAGGGTCGGCCCAGTTTTTTTTTTTTTTTTTCCTACTTACATTCTCTCTTATCTATATATATTATTCTCATTTTAACTATGGTACCTTTTAGGGAGAAATGCTGAAAATATTAGCAGAGTCTTTATTGCTCAGAAACGACTTATTACAACGATTTTGTTATTCAAAGTTCAAAACCTTGTAAATTTTTATTTTGTTTTTAGGAATACAGAATATTGGTATTTCTTTGTATAGCCTATTTAGAAATTTTTAATGCTGTTTACGCACAACGAAACTGAATATAATAAATATTTACGGGTTAATTTGTCATGATTACACATAATGCAGAATTTTAAGAATAGAAAGTCTCTGATAGAAGAAATATGATATGCCTCATTATTGTAGTACTTCCTTATTTAGTAAGTTAAAATCTAGGGAGTTGACCACTGTAATTGGTGGTGATTTCGTATCGATGTATTGAGTTGTGTTCAATTAATAATTGAGAAATTGAGAGTGACTTCAATTTTGTGTTCTTAATAAGTGTTAATTACTTTTTAGTGTTTGCATATACTGTATTTAATTTTTAATAAGTAATTCATTATGACGTGTTTTCGAATGAAGTGTAGACATCAGCAGTATGTATACAAATAATTATTATTTACACTTGCTAGTATAATAACATATTATTGAGATATTTTACATGCCAATAACGTTATACTTACTGATTATTCGTATTATTGACAGTAATATTTTGTATATTGACAGTGATTTTGGTTTCGGAATGTGAATTAACATAGATGTAACAATTTTGGTTCGTATTGATTGAATAGGACGTCTCTAAATAAACAAAACCACACTAAACTCGAAAAAGTAATTATCCAGTGAGACGGATTACAATATAAATATTATATCGTTATTGACTGCATTAGAACAGCCATTTCCTACGGGTTAGTGCATAACCGATATAAATTATGAAAAACTTCGATTCAAGAAATAATACTACAATAAATCAGAAAATAATAAGTGTCAATAAAATAGTCGTATTAATATAAATGATGATGATAATGATGATGCTAATAATAATAGTAATAATAATAATAATAATAATAATAATAATAATAATAATAATAATAATAATAATAATAATAATAATAATAATACTTACGTACTTACTTACTTATTGGCTTTTAAGGAACACGGAGATTCATTTCCGCCCTCACATAAGCCCGCCATTGATCCCTATCCTGAGCAAGATTAATCCAGTCTCTCCCATCATATCTCACCTCCCTCAAATCCATTTTAATATTATCTTCCCATCTACGTCTCGGCCTCCCCAAAGGTCTTTTTCCCTCCGGCCTCCCAACTAACACTTTATATGCATTTCTGGATTCGCCCATACGTGCTACATGCCCTGCCCATCTCAAACGTCTGGATTTAATGTTCCTAATTATGTCAGGTGAAGAATACAATGCGTGTAGCTCTGCGTCGTGTAACTTTCTCCATTCTCCTGTAACTTCATCCCTCTTAGCCCCAAATATCTTCCTAAGAAGCTTATTCTCAAACACCCTTAATCTCTGTTCCTCTCTCAAAGTGAGAGTCCAAGCTTCACAACCATATAGAACAACCGTTAATATAACTGTTTTATAAATTCTAACTTTCAGATTTTTTGACAGCAGACTAGATGACAAAAGCTTCTCAACCGAATAATAATAGGCATTTCCCATATTTATTTTGCGTTCAATTTCCTACTGAGTGTCATTTATATTTGTTAAATCTCCAATTTTTATATTTCATTTCGTACAATATTCTGGTCACGAGACATAATCATATACTTAGTCTTTTCGGGATTTACTTCCAACGCTATCGCTTTACTTGCTTCAAGTAGAATTTCCGTTTGTCCGTAATCGTTTGTGGATTTTCTCCTAACATATTCACGTCATCCGCATAGACAAGAAGCTGATGTAACCCGTTCAATTCCAAACCCTCTCTGTTATCCTGAACTTTCCTAATGGCATATTCTAGAGCAAAGTTAAAAAGTAAAGGTGACAATGCATCTCCCTGCTTTAGCCCGCAGTGAATTGGAAAAGCATCAGATAGAAACTGGCCTATACGGACTCTGCTGTAAGTTTCGCTAAGGCACATTTTAATTAATCGAACTAGTTTCTTGGGAATACCAAATTCAATAAGAATATCATATAAAACTTCTCTCTTAACCGAGTCATACGGCTTTTTGAAATCTATGAATAACTGATGTACTGTACCCTTATACTCCCATTTTTTCTCCAATATCTGTCGAATACAAAAAATCTGATCAATAGTCGATCTATTACGCCTAAAACCACACTGATGATCCCCAATAATTTCATCCAGATATGGAGTTAGTCTTCTCAAAAGGATATTCGACAAAATATTATACGACGTCAACAAAAGTGATATTCCTCTAAAGTTACTACCTGGAGACTTGTACTTTTTCAGATTTTCTATAATAATAATAATAATAATAATAATAATAATAATAATAATAATAATAATAATAATAATAATAATAACAATAATATTGATAATAATGAAGTTGAACATTAAAATATCGTAAATAAATATAAAGCATGAACATGGTACTGGTGCAGCATGGTTTGTTGAATTTAATAATAATTCGGAAACAATAATATTCAAATTGCAATCATTAACATCCCAGTGTGACGTCAGCATGCGCAGACCAACATATTTGTGTCAGCCTCCACACATACTGCAACTTGAGAGCTCTAGATCCTTTGATTGTTACGCATAAAAATCGGGAAGCGATGGATCGCAGCGCGCCTCGGTCCGCAACGCTCTGTCGTAACATCTCAGCTCCTCCCAAGCCTTGTTGAGCTAACATATCGTTCCCAATACTTCCGTTTTGCTGATCGATGGAGTTGTAATAGAGCCAATTGGCTAGTCTACATCCATCGAATCAAGTCATTTTACCTAAGACCCAACTGGCTAGTCTCTGAAATTGAGACATCTCAGCCTGCCTAAAGTTTTTCCGTGGTTTTCCTAAGGCGTTAAGACAAATGTCGGGATGAGCCCTAAAAGAAAAGGGCCACGGACCTGCATTCACTTCCCCAGACATTGGTGACGGCTCAAAATTAATGATTATTCACATCGAACTCGGGCCCTAACAGAATTTAATCGTCCCCTTGTACAGATTAATGGAGTCATCAAAGAGCCAATTGGCTGGTCTCCTGATCTGAGAAAAATCATCAAAGAGCCAATTGGCCATTGCCGTTAAGATTAATCCCTACGCGTTCGAATCTTCAAACAGCCAAACTGGCTATTACCGTTTCTTGCCTAGACTTCTCCTCCTAGTTGGTACCATCGCGTCTCTCCTCCCGATCAGGTCGCTGTACTTCTGCCCCTCCTCCCCCCCCCGCATGTTGTAGCTAATCAGTTACGTCCATTTTCGGCTTACCCACTGGAAATTTCTAGCGCTCCTTCACTGGGGCTGTGAAACCCGAAGTGAGACGAGTGGCCAAGAGGCTTGGAGATCACTGTATATCAGTAATATGTACGAGATGATTGTTAACGACAATGGAAAAGCTTCAAATAAAAATGTCATGATCATGGACATGTAATTTTGAGGGCCATTAATAAGAACGCGTTGAAATTTAAGCAACAAATGATGCATGTTCTCTATGACAGGTAATACCGCACATCAGTACTACAGTATGTACTGTCATCCTCTGAGGAGTTTATTGCTAAAAGTAATGCGGTTCCGACTAGTGTAGCGAGGCACTGGAGTGGGAGGAAACAGGGAAAGCGGCAATCTGGAAGGAAGTACAAACATTCCAATTTACGAAAGCAGCATGCGTATTAGATTTCTAAAGTATTTTTGGCGAAATAGAAATACAACCATTCGTACTTAGGTCTTCAAAGGAGGAAATTATTGTAGATAATTCTATCTATCTATCTATCTATCTATCTATCTATCTATCTATCTATCTATCTATCTATCTATCTATCTATCTATCTATCTATCTATCTATCTATCTATCTATCTATCTATCTATCTATCTATCTATCTATCTATCTATCTATCTATCTATCTATCTATCTATCTATCTATCTATCTATCTATCTATCTATCCATCTATCCATCTATCCATCTATCCATCTATCCATCTATCCATCTATCCATCTATCCATCTATCTATCTATCTATCTATCTATCTATCTATCTATCTATCTATCTATCTATCTATCTATCTATCTATCTATCTATCTATCTATCTATCTATCTATCTATCTATCTATCTATCTATCTATCTATCTATCTATCTATCTATCTATCTATCTAAAGACGAGCTATTTTCACTGAACCAAAAATACAACGCCAATGCGGTAATAATTACGTAGCCTAGCTGGCGCTTGAGGATAATTGACCCGAAATTGGATTTCGTATATTTCAGTGACATCATGTTTCTCCTTCATTTCGCTGTAATAACCTGATATAATATCTTACTAAATCTGTATTTTCTTCTAGTGCATTCAAAAGACCGCCTTTATACTCCGTAAAGCTTTCATTTGAAAGAATATAGTTGCGAATTGTACTAGCGTAATTTCGATTGTCATATTTCGGTACGGCCAGGTCACTAATTGCGAGCATAGTCGGCGCCGCAGTGCGGTCCGCTTTATCCAGTTGTTCAGAGAGATGAAATGAAGGAGAAGTGAAGTAGTGAAGAGTCAATTGACTAGTCTCCTTAGCCATCTTTATATCTATGCAGATGACACTGCCCTCTTGGCGATGGGCAAAACCTTCAGGTTAGCGTCCCGTAGATTGCAGTCGATCTTAGATCACCTCCAGCCGTGGTTCCACGACTGGAGAATCAAGGTCAATGTAGATAAATGTCAGGCCATACTCTTTTCACTAAGAGCGAGGCTCGAAGACATACCACCTCCACCCACACTTTTCGGACAAGCAATGCCGTGGATGAACCAAATTAAATACTTAGGGATCATTATGGACTCTCATCTTACGTTCCGAGAACATATCCATTCCTTTCTTCGTAAGGCCAATGGATTGATAGTTAGACACTATCCCATTCTGGCGGCCTTCACTCCTGACAACCTGGGGGTAGGACTTACCATGTATAAGGCCCTCATTCGATCTGTAATAACCTATGCCGCACCCGCATGGGGGTTCGCGGCAGTGACCCATCTCCGGAAACTCCAAGTTATCCAGAACCAGGTGATTCGCATCATAACACATCTCCCGCGAGTCGCTTCGAGAGAGAAGTTCCACGATGAGCTAAACTTGCCAACCGTAGCGAGTTCATTGCTCGATTGGCTAGAAACCTGTATGAGGCCGCTCGTGCCAGCCCCAACCCGCTCATATCAGGCCTCGGCCGGTATGATCCTAGGTTACGGCGAAGACACCAGACAGGTCCACTAGCTATTCTCTTAAGACAGGAAAACAGGGAGGCAGGTGTCACTCCCAGATTTAGGTAGTAGATTATTAATTCATGACTTAATCTAATAAGCAACCGCTGTGAAATGGCCTGCTCTAACTCGGGCTATAAATCCATTCTATCCCTCTTACAGGTCTACGGAGTGAAGAGTCAATTGACTAGTCTCCGGATCTGACAAAAACCATCAAAAAGCCAATTGGCTAATACCGTTATGATGGTTAAATAACTTGAGCTAACATATCGTCCCCAATAAATCCGTTTTGCTGATCGATGGAGTTGTAATAGAGCCAATTGGCTAGTCTACATCCATCGAATCAAGTCATTTTACCTAAGAGCCAACTGGCTAGTCTCTAAAATTGAGACATCTCATCCTGCCTAAGGTTTTTCCGTGGTTTTTCTAAGGCGTTAAGACAAATGTCGGGATGAGCCCTAAAAGAAATGGGCCACGGACCTGCATTCACTTCCCCAGATATTGGTGACGGCTCAAGATTAATGATTGATCACATCGAACTCGGGCCCTGGCAGGGTTCAATCGTCCCCTTGTACAGATCACTGGAGTCATCAAGGAGCCAATTGGCTGGTCTCCTGATCTGAGAAAAATCATCAAAGAGCCAATTGGCTATTGTAAGATTAATCCCTACGCGTTCGAATCTTCAAACAGCCAAACTGGCTATCACCGTTTCGTGCCTAGACTTCTCCTCCATCGCGTCTCTCCTCCGGATCAGGTCGCTGTACTTCTGCCCCTCCCCCCCCCGTATGTTGTAGCTAATCAGTTACGTCCATTTTCGGCTTACCCACTGGAAATTTCTAGCGCTCCTTCAGTGGGGCGGCGAAACCCGAAGTGAGACAAGTGGCCAAGAGGCTTGGACCTCACATATTCAGTTTTTCACAGCCCCAACTCCCCCCTTGCAAAAAGGACGTGTTTTCACGTACCTTTAAAGTTTCTCCTCCCACTTCCCCCCTATCATTCATTCAGACACTAGTCTCCGGATCTGACAGAAACCATCAAAGAGCCAATTGGCTGATACCGTTTAGATGACTAAATAACTTGAACTAACATATCGTCCCCAATAATTCTGTTTTGCTGATCGATGGAGTTGTAATAGTGCCAATTGGGTAGTCTACATCCATCGAATCACACAGTCATTTTACCTAAGACCCAACTGGCTAGTCTCTGAAATTGAGGCATCTCATCATGCCTAAGGTTTTTCCGTGGTTTTCCTAAAGCGCTAAGACAAATGTCGGGATGAGCCCTGAAAGGAAATGGCCACGGACCTGTATTCACTTCCCCAGACATTGGTGACCGCTCAGAATTAATGATTATTCACATCGAACTCGGGCTCTAACAGAATTTAATCGCCCCCTTGTACAGATCAATGGAGTCGTCAAAGAGCCAATTGGCTGGTCTCCTGATCTGAGAAAAATCATCAAAGAGCCAATTGGCTCTTACCGTTAAGATGATTTAACCCTACGCGTTCGAATCTTCAAACAACCAAATTGGCTGTTACCTTTTCGTGCCTAGACTTCTATCACTTCTCCTAGTTGGTACCATCGCGTTTCTACCTCCTCCGGATAAGGTCGCTGTACTCTTTCCCCTCCCCCCCCCCGTATGTTGTAGCTAATCTGTTACGTCCATATTCGGCTTTCCCCCTCGAAATTTCTAGCGCTCCTTCACTGGGGCGGCGAAATCCGAAGTGAGACAAGTGGCCAAGAGGCTTGGAGCTCACATATTCAGTTTTTCACAGCCCCAACTCCCCCCTTGCAAGGACGTGTTTTCACGTACCTTTAAAGTTTCTCCTCCCACTTCCCCTCTCATTCATTCATTCATTCAGTGTTGGAATGAAAGAGGGGAACAGAGTACTCCGAGAAAAACCCGTATGCAACGTCTGTTTTTCCATCAAACTTTCCACGCAGACCGAACCCGGACCGTCTTAGGCCAGTGCACTAGCACTGTAGCTACACATGCGGAACGAATGGGTGTTACACGTCCAGCTTCCATGCACGTCCCCACTTATTGCAACAAACGCTCTGGATCCTTTGATTTTCCGCAGAATAACCGACAAGTGGTGGAACACAGCGCGTCTCGGTCCGTAACGCTCAGATTGCGGGCTCACGTTACGCGCCGAAGTTGCAAGTACGGTTCGCTGTCCAGATATGAACGCAGCGCGGTTGCGTTACGATGTTCGGTTACAAGTCTGGACGCGGCTTTAGGCCGGGATTACGATCGACGTTCGTCTGCGTCACGTTTCGTTACGGTGAAGTACGTTGCAGTTTGTCAAATGCAAGCTCCGTGTATTTGATTACCGTTAACGTTAAAATGAAGGTCTTCTTGCTGTAAAAAAAAACCGCTGAAATTATGGGAGAGCACACTCAACTTGAAAAAGTCACGTCTTCTCTGCTCAAACGCTACTCCCAAACCTATTTTCGCACAAATCGAATCGAATCTTGTTATAGAACCTACAGGGGCTGCCCGCTTTAGGAACTTAAGTGCCCTCTTCGAACCACAATGTTATATGGTCGTCGATCTTGTCACAACGAGCTGCATACCTGGCAGCGGTTTGAGAGCTTAGGTTTGCGGCGGTGTGTTGATCTTCTTTGGTGGGGACTCTGTCACGTCCAACGTCTAGCGCACCCATCACTTCCGCTGTCTAATGGTCGTGTCATTGAGTGAGTATGTGAGGGCTGGTTGTGTCATTGTCTTGTCGCTTTGAGTTGTCATGTTCTCGGTCTTGATGGAAGGCCCTTCTCAGGGCCTGATGAGATTTGGTGATCAACGTTGGGGACTGTGTTGGATGTATTGTTGATATAGGTTGCATATTGTGATTGCAGAGTTTACGGTTGACGGTGGTAGAAAGAAATGTTGGGAGAATGGTCAGTGAATGGCATTGTGGACGTTTTGGATATTTTTGCGGCTTATGTATTCTCGAAGGGAAGAGATTCGGGTTAATCGATAAGTAGCTATGTTGAACGTGTTGCGGGGGAGGAGATAGGCTTTGCGGATTAGTCTCCTTTCCGTGGCAACTAAGCCGCTAAGGCTGGAGGCTGGTAGTCTGGTGTATAGTTGGGAGGCGTATAGGATGGCGGGTCGGATAAAGGATTTATATATGGTGATGTTTGTTTTCGGGAGGCAGCTAACTTGCTCGCGTAGGCGTCCGGTTAATTTGTGTAGACTTCCGCCGCAAGGATTATTTTTTGTCTTAGTTCAGGGATTTGTCTGCTTAGTGACAGTCTGCGGATCAGGGTAAGGCCTGGATATGTAAGTTCGTTTCGATATTCAAGTCTTGTGTTCCTGATTTGTATGCGATTTCTGTCACGTTGCGTGATTGATGGGTAGCATCGTGGCTTCAATAGCATGACTTACTCTTGTCGGTGTTGATAGTGAGTCTCCATTGGTCGAGCTATGCTACAAGTCGAGTTAGAGAATGGTTAAGTTGTATGCGTATTCCTTGTCCTGTTGCCGTGAGTATAGTATCGCTTGCGAATTGTCTCAGTTTGAAAGTCTGTCGTTGCGGTTGTGGAATGTTTCCTACATAGATGTTGTATAGCACCGGAGATAAAACCGTGCCTAGGGCGACGCCCCCGTGTATTGTGATGGGCGTAGAAAGTGAGTCGTTGATCTTGATTTGCGCCGTGGGGTCGCGGATAAAATGCGACAGCCATCTAACCACCATGTGCCGCATTCCTGTGTTGTTGAGATTGTAACGGAGCCCGTCAAGCCAGAGTCAAAGGCCCGTTGCATGTCTAGTGAATGAAAGTGATCTGATCAAAGAACTAGCTAAGAAACGCAGAAGGTTGAAATACACAGTGTCACAAAAGAAAATGGCCATCGGTCGTTAAGTCGCACTTTATTTATTTTTTTTTTATTTCAGCATATAAATAAGGTATTTTCCATTTCATCGTACGATAACTCTGTAATTAAAATTCAAATCTGTGATATCCCATGCTCCGATTTGTATAGGGGAAAGGGACAAGTGAATGGGCAGAATAACAGATAATTAGCGTCGAGATTGAAATAGGTTTTACAAAAGACGATGTTGATGACGCCACCATGATATTCGAAACCCAATAAATATTATTATTTCATGTGTTATGTTTTGTTGTTAATTAAAATTAGTGTATTTTTCAACGAGTAACAATCCTATAGTGCATCTATAGTATCACACAATCACTGGATATCTATTATGAAACTTCCTGTAGTAGGCTCCTCTGCAAAAGCGATCCATTTACTGTTCCTCGTAAATATTGTCATGAAGGTCGCCAAAATTAGTCAAACAAGTTATAATACTAGCGCTTCCACTTTAACTTAAACTTTAAGCTGTGGAATTGCAGGTTGTTGACAGAGACAGCGTAATTGCAAGGGGAATGACGTGTAAGTGCAGTAAACAGATTAAAGAAGGACAGTTCTTAGAAATGTCTTACGAAATGCAAAGGAATTTATATACGCGGAATAAACTAGAGAGTGATGTCAAGTTGAAGACTTACAGTAAGGTGGTTCGAAAACATCCAGGATGTTGGGGTGGGAGGCAGTGCGGCAAGACGGGCTGCTGATGAAAAATTTTCCCGCTTCAATTTAGTTTTCTTTGTTTTTCTCTCGAGCGTTGGTGAATCTCGAACGTTGAGGTTCCGATGTGCGAGCGCGTCTTGACTCGTGAGTACGGTTCATTACGCTGAAGGCGGCGCGCCGCCTCATATGACAGTTGTGTGCGACACAGATCCCTGACGTGAGCCGCCGTCCGGCGCAGGGTCTCTCTTCAAGTTCGTTCGCATTGAAGGAAACGAATTTCGAAAACTTGTACGGTGCACTATTTCTGTTCTGAAATGCCCTGATACGGTGCTGTCTTGCGCACTATGTTGCCGAGAGTGCCCGGAGAAAATACACCTGGGTGGAGGTGTGAGTGAGCTGCGGGATGTTCACGTCGGGTGAGGGTGGCCCCTCCGTCCTTTCGGAGCGAAACGGGGCGAGAAATAAGTAAACGTAATGATTCGTTAGGTCCGGAAAATGAGAAGTGGTTGCGCCAGATGCGCCCGAGTTATGTTCGGTGCTGCCTGACATTCTCGCGTCTCCCTAACCGCCGCGCTGGCACCGAGGGTCGTAAAAATATTTTGTGGGTTGGGGGAGAAGATAGAACTAATAGCTGCGAGAGGGACGTTCCTGTAGCATGCGGTATGCCTTCGTAGGACGCCTTCAACTCTGGATGGGTCCTATACGGCGTGCAAATGCAAGGTTCGAATTGAAGCCCGCTCGAGGCGGCGTTTAGTTGGATTTGGTGGACACCGCAGGGCAGATAGAGAGGGAAAAGGTTTGCGGACGGAAGGAGACGGCGGACGGGCGCAAATATCCTCCGCAACAATCGAAATATGTAAGAATGAGAATGTGGAATATGTGTCCTTGTCTCCTTGCGTTGGAAACTCCCTGTTGCGTTGTCGCCGCGGTCCGCACTCAGATATGGTTGATTTATCAAAACTACCTCCGAGTCCACAACTCACTGCGACAGCTCACAACATGGCTTGACAAATGGAGACTAACGATTAACACTACGAAAACGCAAGTTATGCTACTGAAAAGACGACGATACCCACGAGCAACTATACGTGACAGAAACCCTATTCGAATTAAAAACACACGACTACCATACCGAGACAAACTGACATACCTCGGAGTAACATTTAACAGGAAGTTAAGCTTCAATCAGCAGGCGGTTAAAATTCTCCAACGAATAGCCCTATCCTCTAAACTCCTGTACAAAGTCTCCGGTCGCCCCCCCGATCGTATTGGCAGCCTCCCACAAACCAATATCATAATATACAAATCCATCATCCGACCATCCATAATGTATGCCTCCCAGCTCTTCTTCCGTATTACACCCTCCTATCTCCGACTCCTAATCCAGAAAGAGAGAAGCCTAATCCGTAAAGCCTACTTAATAGCTCCTCACACCAGAAATCATATACCATACGAACTTTCCGGAATTAAACCTCTCCCTGAATACATCCGTCGCAAAAACATCAAATATGTTCACAAGTCCCTAAACAAACCTTACATCCAACAGCTCTTCAACCCACCCCCCCCACAAAACCCAGACTTAACAATATCCAATCTCTACCAGCAATATAACGAACACCTACAACCCCAAGCCAATAACTAATACCTATCCTTAATCCTAGTTGGCCCTCAAAAGGGCCAATACTCAAAGCACTATACTACCAACACAACGATCACCGACAACCACTAAATAGCACTCACACACATAGACGACAGACTTAATTCATCACGACAACAAGGCAGCGGATAAGCTGTGGTAGATCTGGCAGACGGCGAAGTAGAGAGTCCACACTCCGCAAGAACAACAACACAAGAACCAACGACCATCAAGACCGGATCCTGCTATCCTGGCTGCGGCAGTCCGTGTGGAGCGTGTGTGAAGGAATCCACAGAATACAAGAATAAACTCTTAGCCTGAAGAGAGCAATTCAGACTCTAAAACAGGCTACCACGGTACGAGCAATCACACCGTGGTAATACATTTTAGTAGTAGCTTCGCATACATTCGCCGTGTGAGCTCTTGTCGGTCGCTATGGCAGATACGTCCGTAGCTCAGATTCCTGTTTCAGCCTCGGCCCAGGTAGCGTCTAAGAAGTCGAAGTCGTCTGCGGCCAAGAAGCCGCGGGTTAAACCTGCGCATCCACGTACGAGCGAGATGGTCGGCAACGCAATCAAGGGCTTGAAGGAGAGGGGAGGTTCGTCACTTCAGGCCATCAAGAAGTATATCTCTGCCAACTACAAGGTCGACTCAGAGAAACTGGCTCCTTTCATCAAGAAGTACCTCAAAGCCGGTGTGGCGTCCGGAGAGCTGGTGCAGACCAAGGGCAAAGGCGCCTCCGGCTCCTTCAAATTGGCTTCCGCCGCAAAGCCTGAGAAGGCCGCCACTGCTTCGGCACCTGCACGGGTCAGGGGACCCGGTTCGAAGAACAAAGAGTCCAAGGGCAAAGCTGCAAAGTCTCCGAAGAGGACTGCCGTTAAAAAGTCCGAAAAGAAGCAGCCGTCTGCACCGAAGGCAAAGAAGTCCCTATCCAAGACTAAGAGGGCGTCTAAAGTCCCCACGAAGAAACCCAAGGCACCCCGCCCGAAGAAGGTCGCCAAGCCTAAGGCCCCGCAAAAAACCAGCCCGAAGAAGAAGTGAACGGCTTCTCGCAGAATGTCGATCTTGGAACGACATCACAATCGGTCCTTATCAGGGCCTGCACTTGTTTCATAATTAGAGTATGGGATCCTTATTTTACTTTTAACGAAGCGATCTTTCTACTACTATGTATTACTACGTTGGGATCGCTCCCTCCGTGGTAGCCTGCTCTAGAGACATACGCTCTCTTCAGGCTGCGAGAGAAATCGAAAGAGAATTGGGAGGACAAATTGCAAAAGGCATGGTGGAAGAATACTGGTGTGGCGGTGCGCAGGTATCGTCCCCTCTCACTTGCACAGATGACGTCACGCTGGGACCAAGATCCAGCCTTGCCTTCAGTAAAGCATTACATTGAGGCGGTTCTGATCATAATTATGTTACTAGAAGGCATCGTTGATGAAGATACATATTTGTTACGGGACATAATTATGAACAATGATAATATGCTGACGATACAATAACTCGGTACACTGAAGGTGAAAATGAATTAATGGACAACCGCAAAAAAAAAAAAAAAACAGTGAATTACGAACAAATATTGCACTCTCTTTTAATTTTGATAATTATTATATTACAGCTGTGAATAGTACCACGTTTCTTGGAATTTTTGTCGACAACACTTTGAAATGGTAGGCCTATGTTCATATTTATTTTACCTTTTATGGGGAAATGCTATTAATATTACTAGAGCCTTTATTGCTTAGAAACAAGTTATTAGAACGATTTTATTATTAAAAATACTGAATCTTGTCAATATTCTTCTTTTTTTAAGGAATACAAAATATTAGAATGTTGTATACTTATATCTATAGTCTATGCTGTTTAAGCGTAATGAAACTCAATATGTAATAAAATATTAGATTGTCATGATTCTAATACACGTAATGCAGAACTATAATAACAAAACGTCACAGACTAAAGAAATATAAAACGTCTTCTGATTATTGTTTAATAAGTTAATTTCTAGGGAGTCGGCCATGGCAATGACGGTGATCTGAACTGATTTCCTATCGGTATACTGAATTAAGTTCAATTAATAATCGACATTGACTTCAGTTTTGTGTTAATATAGAGCAGTGGTTCCCAACCTGTTTTGACTGACGACACACTTTACTGAACGCCTACGATATCGCGACACACATTTGTTTTTATTAATAACAATATAATAATAACAACCAGTGCTTTTCTTCTGGGGAAAAAGGTGATGGAACTCTGTGTAGAATATTTTATAGCGGACAGGGAAATGATTACTGTTCACTGCACAGGAATTTTGTCGTTTTTAACTTCCTTTACGCCCAATTAAGACTGTCAAGGTCTAAGCGAAATTCAAAGAAAAATTATATTGAAAACATAGTTAACACATATTTCGATTGAATGATGTAACAAAAATATGCCCGAACTCCGTTCCAGCGCGTTCCGCCAGAGAAAAGCACTGAAAACAACTTCTATGTAGTGTCGGATATCCAGTGTTGTAGATAGGTCGATGTTAATACGCAATAAAAAATAAAAAAAAAAAAACAAGCAGCAACTTGAGTAGCATTAGAAAGAAACAAAGATCGGTGTCAAAAATTTCAACCTATCTATGCTGGATGTCCGATAAAAGATTTTTATGATCGTTTTTGAAAACTCACCTATTTGAATTAATGTGAAGTCTGCGCTTGGTAGGTTGCAAAGTGTTTCTCTGTTCGTGGCCTTATGGTTGACAGGACAACAAGTAAATATTCATCACGTAAGTCTGTTCCTTTGTTTATATTTTACTATTTTCATGGTAGAAAATGTTGATTCACACAATTATGACGTCGAAAACAGCAGTTCTATGTGTATTTTTAGTTTATTCAGAACCGTCGACAAAACATTTCCGCATATAAGGCATTTGGGATTTTGTTTATATTCATCTTCACGGTACGTAAAACCATTTTGCAAGTATTAATCACTCTATTTACGAAACGCAGTACGTTTTTATAAACCCTGGAGGGAAATTTCGCTCACATTATTTGAATTAGCACTGCTGTCATCTAACCCAGAACTTGATTCAGATTGTCTTTTTCGCATTAAAAATTTGCCCATGATAAAATCTAAATAAAACGCTTTTGATAAAATAGTCGCACTATCACCCGCTCTCACGTACCGTATAGCTATACTAAAAGTGACCAATATATTCAGACGATTATAAACTCTTGTTTTTATTAGTGGGAAAAGTAAACGAATTACTAAGGCGTTCACTTCCATTCGAATTATCGCCAGGCAGAAAAATTAAACTGAGCAATGTTGCAGGTGTTCACGTTTCATTGGTAAAGTCTGTCTCAAATAAAATGTACCATATCAGAGGCTTCGTTATAAATAAAAAATGCGTTGTAAAGAGATTTTCTGGATGGCATAAAATTTATTTTTCAATTCCAAAATTTCGCGACACACTGCATGGCTTTTAAGGAACACGGAAGTTCATTGCCGCCTTCAAATAAGCTCGCCATTGGTCCCTATCCTGAGCAAGAACTCCTGATATAGAGAGTTCAATTACTTTTCAGTGTTTGAGTGTGTTTAATTTTCAATAAATGGTTCATTATGGCGTATGTTTGGATGTAGTGCGGACATCAGCAGTGCACACGCAAATAATTATTTTTACTTGTTAGAAACATTACACTATGGATATAAATTTTTGCATGACAATAAAGTTTTATTCACATGATTATTCGTATTATTGGCAGTAATATTTTGTATATTGACAGTGATTTTGGTTTCAGAATATAAATGGACACAAATGTTAAAATTTCGGACCGCATTGGTTGAATAGGGTGTCTCTAAATAAATGAAATGAAACCAAATTTCAAAAGATAGTTAGCCAGTGAGACATATTACAATATAAATTAATAATAATAATAATAATAATAATAATAATAATAACAATAGTAATAATAATAATAATACATTTGTATTAACAAAAGCCGCCCTAAATAAGGGTTCGATAGATCGGCCTACTAATCAATTCACAAAGAACAATCATTATAAACAATTATGTGAAATTTGAAAGAAAAAGAAACATTAAGATAAATGATAAGAAAACATAGGAAATCATCCTTAATGGTTGCATTCGAAAAGTCATTTTCTCTGGTTATTGCATAACCAACATAAATTTTGAAAAACTTATGGACCCAGAAATAATAAATAAAAATAGAAAAATAATAAGTGTAAATAAAAATAGTGATTTTAATGTAAATAATAATAATAATAATAATAATAATAATAATAATAATAATAATAATACGACTTTTAAGGAACTCGGAGGTTCATTGCCACCCTCATGTATGCCCGCCATTGGTCCCTATCCTGAGCAATATTAATCCAGTGTGTACTATCAAATCCATTTTGATATTATCCTCCCACCTAAGTCTCGGCCTCCCACCTAACACTCTATATGCTTTTATATAATAATAATAATAATAATAATAATAATAATAATAATAATAATAATGGTAGTAGTAATAATAATATTAATAATAATTGTAATAGTAATAATAACTTAATAATAATTTTATTATTATTATTATTATTATTATTATTATTATTATTATTATTATTATTATTTTTATTTTTATTATTTCTACATCAATAATATTTAATATATTTGTAAATGCGTACATTGAAATGTTTCTACTGTCATGAGAAAGACTTTAACAAGTATTTTACTTTTATGAACTTATTGTAATGTCAGAACAAACATTCTTGTTTCAAAAATCGTAATTTAGCCTTTAATAAATTGAACTTGTCCGCCCTTCGACAGTGATCCACGAGCTCGCTAGTCGCTACGTCTTTGTCCTTCGGAAATCCGTAGTATCTTATGTTGGTTCATTTCGTTTTCTTCGAGTGCCTGTTGTAGCCATACATAACACAGCCCGGCATTCTATTGCATATTTCTTTCGCATAGATTAAAAAAATTCGCGGAATCTTTGTCACCATAAATAAGTTTTTTTTTTTTTAATTTCGACCGGCCAGAGGCCGTTTTCCAAAGTTATCTATTTTTGTTTTCTGTTTGTTTACATTTGTTTCCTTTGTTTTTACTTATACTAATACAATCACAACACCCATGTCCGAAGCGTTGTGGGTTCGAGTCCCGCCTCGGGCATGGGTGTTGTGATTGTATTAGTATAAGTAAAAACAAAGGAAACAAATGTAAACAAACAGAAAACAAAAATAGATAACTTTGGAAAACGGCCTCTGGCCGGTCGAAATTAAAAAAAAAAAAACTTATTTATGGTGACAAAGATTCCGCGAATTTTTTTAATCTATGCGAAAGAAATATGCAATAGAATGCCGGGCTGTGTTATGTATGGCTACAACAGGCACTCGAAGAAAACGAAATGAACCAACATAAGATACTACGGATTTCCGAAGGACAAAGACGTAGCGACTAGCGAGCTCGTGGATCACTGTCGAAGGGCGGACAAGTTCAATTTATTAAAGGCTAAATTACGATTTTTGAAACAAGAATGTTTGTTCTGACATTACAATAAGTTCATAAAAGTAAAATACTTGTTAAAGTCTTTCTCATGACAGTAGAAACATTTCAATGTACGCATTTACAAATATATTAAATATTATTGATGTAGAAATAATAAAAATAAAAATAATAATAATAATAATAATAATAATAATAATAATAATAATAATAATAAAATTATTATTAAGTTATTATTACTATTACAATTATTATTAATATTATTATTACTACTACCATTATTATTATTATTATTATTATTATTATTATTATTATATAAAAGCATATAGAGTGTTAGGTGGGAGGCCGAGACTTAGGTGGGAGGATAATATCAAAATGGATTTGATAGTACACACTGGATTAATATTGCTCAGGATAGGGACCAATGGCGGGCATACATGAGGGTGGCAATGAACCTCCGAGTTCCTTAAAAGTCGTATTATTATTATTATTATTATTATTATTATTATTATTATTATTATTATTATTTACATTAAAATCACTATTTTTATTTACACTTATTATTTTTCTATTTTTATTTATTATTTCTGGGTCCATAAGTTTTTCAAAATTTATGTTGGTTATGCAATAACCAGAGAAAATGACTTTTCGAATGCAACCATTAAGGATGATTTCCTATGTTTTCTTATCATTTATCTTAATGTTTCTTTTTCTTTCAAATTTCACATAATTGTTTATAATGATTGTTCTTTGTGAATTGATTAGTAGGCCGATCTATCGAACCCTTATTTAGGGCGGCTTTTGTTAATACAAATGTATTATTATTATTATTACTATTGTTATTATTATTATTATTATTATTATTATTATTATTATTATTAATTTATATTGTAATATGTCTCACTGGCTAACTATCTTTTGAAATTTGGTTTCATTTCATTTATTTAGAGACACCCTATTCAACCAATGCGGTCCGAAATTTTAACATTTGTGTCCATTTATATTCTGAAACCAAAATCACTGTCAATATACAAAATATTACTGCCAATAATACGAATAATCATGTGAATAAAACTTTATTGTCATGCAAAAATTTATATCCATAGTGTAATGTTTCTAACAAGTAAAAATAATTATTTGCGTGTGCACTGCTGATGTCCGCACTACATCCAAACATACGCCATAATGAACCATTTATTGAAAATTAAACACACTCAAACACTGAAAAGTAATTGAACTCTCTATATCAGGAGTTCTTGCTCAGGATAGGGACCAATGGCGAGCTTATTTGAAGGCGGCAATGAACTTCCGTGTTCCTTAAAAGCCATGCAGTGTGTCGCGAAATTTTGGAATTGAAAAATAAATTTTATGCCATCCAGAAAATCTCTTTACAACGCATTTTTTATTTATAACGAAGCCTCTGATATGGTACATTTTATTTGAGACAGACTTTACCAATGAAACGTGAACACCTGCAACATTGCTCAGTTTAATTTTTCTGCCTGGCGATAATTCGAATGGAAGTGAACGCCTTAGTAATTCGTTTACTTTTCCCACTAATAAAAACAAGAGTTTATAATCGTCTGAATATATTGGTCACTTTTAGTATAGCTATACGGTACGTGAGAGCGGGTGATAGTGCGACTATTTTATCAAAAGCGTTTTATTTAGATTTTATCATGGGCAAATTTTTAATGCGAAAAAGACAATCTGAATCAAGTTCTGGGTTAGATGACAGCAGTGCTAATTCAAATAATGTGAGCGAAATTTCCCTCCAGGGTTTATAAAAACGTACTGCGTTTCGTAAATAGAGTGATTAATACTTGCAAAATGGTTTTACGTACCGTGAAGATGAATATAAACAAAATCCCAAATGCCTTATATGCGGAAATGTTTTGTCGACGGTTCTGAATAAACTAAAAATACACATAGAACTGCTGTTTTCGACGTCATAATTGTGTGAATCAACATTTTCTACCATGAAAATAGTAAAATATAAACAAAGGAACAGACTTACGTGATGAATATTTACTTGTTGTCCTGTCAACCATAAGGCCACGAACAGAGAAACACTTTGCAACCTACCAAGCGCAGACTTCACATTAATTCAAATAGGTGAGTTTTCAAAAACGATCATAAAAATCTTTTATCGGACATCCAGCATAGATAGGTTGAAATTTTTGACACCGATCTTTGTTTCTTTCTAATGCTACTCAAGTTGCTGCTTGTTTTTTTTTTTTTATTATTTTTTATTGCGTATTAACATCGACCTATCTACAACACTGGATATCCGACACTACATAGAAGTTGTTTTCAGTGCTTTTCTCTGGCGGAACGCGCTGGAACGGAGTTCGGGCATATTTTTGTTACATCATTCAATCGAAATATGTGTTAACTATGTTTTCAATATAATTTTTCTTTGAATTTCGCTTAGACCTTGACAGTCTTAATTGGGCGTAAAGGAAGTTAAAAACGACAAAATTCCTGTGCAGTGAACAGTAATCATTTCCCTGTCCGCTATAAAATATTCTACACAGAGTTCCATCATCTTTTTCCCCAGAAGAAAAGCACTGGTTGTTATTATTATATTGTTATTAATAAAAACAAATGTGTGTCGCGATATCGTAGGCGTTCAGTAAAGTGTGTCGTCAGTCAAAACAGGTTGGGAACCACTGCTCTATATTAACACAAAACTGAAGTCAATGTCGATTATTAATTGAACTTAATTCAGTATACCGATAGGAAATCAGTTCAGATCACCGTCATTGCCATGGCCGACTCCCTAGAAATTAACTTATTAAACAATAATCAGAAGACGTTTTATATTTCTTTAGTCTGTGACGTTTTGTTATTATAGTTCTGCATTACGTGTATTAGAATCATGACAATCTAATATTTTATTACATATTGAGTTTCATTACGCTTAAACAGCATAGACTATAGATATAAGTATACAACATTCTAATATTTTGTATTCCTTAAAAAAAGAAGAATATTGACAAGATTCAGTATTTTTAATAATAAAATCGTTCTAATAACTTGTTTCTAAGCAATAAAGGCTCTAGTAATATTAATAGCATTTCCCCATAAAAGGTAAAATAAATATGAACATAGGCCTACCATTTCAAAGTGTTGTCGACAAAAATTCCAAGAAACGTGGTACTATTCACAGCTGTAATATAATAATTATCAAAATTAAAAGAGAGTGCAATATTTGTTCGTAATTCACTGTTTTTTTTTTTTTTTTGCGGTTGTCCATTAATTCATTTTCACCTTCAGTGTACCGAGTTATTGTATCGTCAGCATATTATCATTGTTCATAATTATGTCCCGTAACAAATATGTATCTTCATCAACGATGCCTTCTAGTAACATAATTATGATCAGAACCGCCTCAATGTAATGCTTTACTGAAGGCAAGGCTGGATCTTGGTCCCAGCGTGACGTCATCTGTGCAAGTGAGAGGGGACGATACCTGCGCACCGCCACACCAGTATTCTTCCACCATGCCTTTTGCAATTTGTCCTCCCAATTCTCTTTCGATTTCTCTCGCAGCCTGAAGAGAGCGTATGTCTCTAGAGCAGGCTACCACGGAGGGAGCGATCCCAACGTAGTAATACATAGTAGTAGAAAGATCGCTTCGTTAAAAGTAAAATAAGGATCCCATACTCTAATTATGAAACAAGTGCAGGCCCTGATAAGGACCGATTGTGATGTCGTTCCAAGATCGACATTCTGCGAGAAGCCGTTCACTTCTTCTTCGGGCTGGTTTTTTGCGGGGCCTTAGGCTTGGCGACCTTCTTCGGGCGGGGTGCCTTGGGTTTCTTCGTGGGGACTTTAGACGCCCTCTTAGTCTTGGATAGGGACTTCTTTGCCTTCGGTGCAGACGGCTGCTTCTTTTCGGACTTTTTAACGGCAGTCCTCTTCGGAGACTTTGCAGCTTTGCCCTTGGACTCTTTGTTCTTCGAACCGGGTCCCCTGACCCGTGCAGGTGCCGAAGCAGTGGCGGCCTTCTCAGGCTTTGCGGCGGAAGCCAATTTGAAGGAGCCGGAGGCGCCTTTGCCCTTGGTCTGCACCAGCTCTCCGGACGCCACACCGGCTTTGAGGTACTTCTTGATGAAAGGAGCCAGTTTCTCTGAGTCGACCTTGTAGTTGGCAGAGATATACTTCTTGATGGCCTGAAGTGACGAACCTCCCCTCTCCTTCAAGCCCTTGATTGCGTTGCCGACCATCTCGCTCGTACGTGGATGCGCAGGTTTAACCCGCGGCTTCTTGGCCGCAGACGACTTCGACTTCTTAGACGCTACCTGGGCCGAGGCTGAAACAGGAATCTGAGCTACGGACGTATCTGCCATAGCGACCGACAAGAGCTCACACGGCGAATGTATGCGAAGCGGACTCGGAGGTAGTTTTGATAAATCAACCATATCTGAGTGCGGACCGCGGCGACAACGCAACAGGGAGTTTCCAACGCAAGGAGACAAGGACACATATTCCACATTCTCATTCTTACATATTTCGATTGTTGCGGAGGATATTTGCGCCCGTCCGCCGTCTCCTTCCGTCCGCAAACCTTTTCCCTCTCTATCTGCCCTGCGGTGTCCACCAAATCCAACTAAACGCCGCCTCGAGCGGGCTTCAATTCGAACCTTGCATTTGCACGCCGTATAGGACCCATCCAGAGTTGAAGGCGTCCTACGAAGGCATACCGCATGCTACAGGAACGTCCCTCTCGCAGCTATTAGTTCTATCTTCTCCCCCAACCCACAAAATATTTTTACGACCCTCGGTGCCAGCGCGGCGGTTAGGGAGACGCGAGAATGTCAGGCAGCACCGAACATAACTCGGGCGCATCTGGCGCAACCACTTCTCATTTTCCGGACCTAACGAATCATTACGTTTACTTATTTCTCGCCCCGTTTCGCTCCGAAAGGACGGAGGGGCCACCCTCACCCGACGTGAACATCCCGCAGCTCACTCACACCTCCACCCAGGTGTATTTTCTCCGGGCACTCTCGGCAACATAGTGCGCAAGACAGCACCGTATCAGGGCATTTCAGAACAGAAATAGTGCACCGTACAAGTTTTCGAAATTCGTTTCCTTCAATGCGAACGAACTTGAAGAGAGACCCTGCGCCGGACGGCGGCTCACGTCAGGGATCTGTGTCGCACACAACTGTCATATGAGGCGGCGCGCCGCCTTCAGCGTAATGAACCGTACTCACGAGTCAAGACGCGCTCGCACATCGGAACCTCAACGTTCGAGATTCACCAACGCTCGAGAGAAAAACAAAGAAAACTAAATTGAAGCGGGAAAATTTTTCATCAGCAGCCCGTCTTGCCGCACTGCCTCCCACCCCAACATCCTGGATGTTTTCGAACCACCTTACTGTAAGTCTTCAACTTGACATCACTCTCTAGTTTATTCCGCGTATATAAATTCCTTTGCATTTCGTAAGACATTTCTAAGAACTGTCCTTCTTTAATCTGTTTACTGCACTTACACGTCATTCCCCTTGCAATTACGCTGTCTCTGTCAACAACCTGCAATTCCACAGCTTAAAGTTTAAGTTAAAGTGGAAGCGCTAGTATTATAACTTGTTTGACTAATTTTGGCGACCTTCATGACAATATTTACGAGGAACAGTAAATGGATCGCTTTTGCAGAGGAGCCTACTACAGGAAGTTTCATAATAGATATCCAGTGATTGTGTGATACTATAGATGCACTATAGGATTGTTACTCGTTGAAAAATACACTAATTTTAATTAACAACAAAACATAACACATGAAATAATAATATTTATTGGGTTTCGAATATCATGGTGGCGTCATCAACATCGTCTTTTGTAAAACCTATTTCAATCTCGACGCTAATTATCTGTTATTCTGCCCATTCACTTGTCCCTTTCCCCTATACAAATCGGAGCATGGGATATCACAGATTTGAATTTTAATTACAGAGTTATCGTACGATGAAATGGAAAATACCTTATTTATATGCTGAAATAAAAAAAAAATAAATAAAGTGCGACTTAACGACCGATGGCCATTTTCTTTTGTGACACTGTGTATTTCAACCTTCTGCGTTTCTTAGCTAGTTCTTTGATCAGATCACTTTCATTCACTAGACATGCAACGGGCCTTTGACTCTGGCTTGACGGGCTCCGTTACAATCTCAACAACACAGGAATGCGGCACATGGTGGTTAGATGGCTGTCGCATTTTATCCGCGACCCCACGGCGCAAATCAAGATCAACGACTCACTTTCTACGCCCATCACAATACACGGGGGCGTCGCCCTAGGCACGGTTTTATCTCCGGTGCTATACAACATCTATGTAGGAAACATTCCACAACCGCAACGACAGACTTTCAAACTGAGACAATTCGCAAGCGATACTATACTCACGGCAACAGGACAAGGAATACGCATACAACTTAACCATTCTCTAACTCGACTTGTAGCATAGCTCGACCAATGGAGACTCACTATCAACACCGACAAGAGTAAGTCATGCTATTGAAGCCACGATGCTACCCATCAATCACGCAACGTGACAGAAATCGCATACAAATCAGGAACACAAGACTTGAATATCGAAACGAACTTACATATCCAGGCCTTACCCTGATCCGCAGACTGTCACTAAGCAGACAAATCCCTGAACTAAGACAAAAAATAATCCTTGCGGCGGAAGTCTACACAAATTAACCGGACGCCTACGCGAGCAAGTTAGCTGCCTCCCGAAAACAAACATCACCATATATAAATCCTTTATCCGACCCGCCATCCTATACGCCTCCCAACTATACACCAGACTACCAGCCTCCAGCCTTAGCGGCTTAGTTGCCACGGAAAGGAGACTAATCCGCAAAGCCTATCTCCTCCCCCGCAACACGTTCAACATAGCTACTTATCGATTAACCCGAATCTCTTCCCTTCGAGAATACATAAGCCGCAAAAATATCCAAAACGTCCACAATGCCATTCACTGACCATTCTCCCAACATTTCTTTCTACCACCGTCAACCGTAAACTCTGCAATCACAATATGCAACCTATATCAACAATACATCCAACACAGTCCCCAACGTTGATCACCAAATCTCATCAGGCCCTGAGAAGGGCCTTCCATCAAGACCGAGAACATGACAACTCAAAGCGACAAGACAATGACACAACCAGCCCTCACATACTCACTCAATGACACGACCATTAGACAGCGGAAGTGATGGGTGCGCTAGACGTTGGACGTGACAGAGTCCCCACCAAAGAAGATCAACACACCGCCGCAAACCTAAGCTCTCAAACCGCTGCCAGGTATGCAGCTCGTTGTGACAAGATCGACGACCATATAACATTGTGGTTCGAAGAGGGCACTTAAGTTCCTAAAGCGGGCAGCCCCTGTAGGTTCTATAACAAGATTCGATTCGATTTGTGCGAAAATAGGTTTGGGAGTAGCGTTTGAGCAGAGAAGACGTGACTTTTTCAAGTTGAGTGTGCTCTCCCATAATTTCAGCGGTTTTTTTTTACAGCAAGAAGACCTTCATTTTAACGTTAACGGTAATCAAATACACGGAGCTTGCATTTGACAAACTGCAACGTACTTCACCGTAACGAAACGTGACGCAGACGAACGTCGATCGTAATCCCGGCCTAAAGCCGCGTCCAGACTTGTAACCGAACATCGTAACGCAACCGCGCTGCGTTCATATCTGGACAGCGAACCGTACTTGCAACTTCGGCGCGTAACGTGAGCCCGCAATCTGAGCGTTACGGACCGAGACGCGCTGTGTTCCACCACTTGTCGGTTATTCTGCGGAAAATCAAAGGATCCAGAGCGTTTGTTGCAATAAGTGGGGACGTGCATGGAAGCTGGACGTGTAACACCCATTCGTTCCGCATGTGTAGCTACAGTGCTAGTGCACTGGCCTAAGACGGTCCGGGTTCGGTCTGCGTGGAAAGTTTGATGGAAAAACAGACGTTGCATACGGGTTTTTCTCGGAGTACTCTGTTCCCCTCTTTCATTCCAACACTGAATGAATGAATGAATGAGAGGGGAAGTGGGAGGAGAAACTTTAAAGGTACGTGAAAACACGTCCTTGCAAGGGGGGAGTTGGGGCTGTGAAAAACTGAATATGTGAGCTCCAAGCCTCTTGGCCACTTGTCTCACTTCGGATTTCGCCGCCCCAGTGAAGGAGCGCTAGAAATTTCGAGGGGGAAAGCCGAATATGGACGTAACAGATTAGCTACAACATACGGGGGGGGGGGAGGGGAAAGAGTACAGCGACCTTATCCGGAGGAGGTAGAAACGCGATGGTACCAACTAGGAGAAGTGATAGAAGTCTAGGCACGAAAAGGTAACAGCCAATTTGGTTGTTTGAAGATTCGAACGCGTAGGGTTAAATCATCTTAACGGTAAGAGCCAATTGGCTCTTTGATGATTTTTCTCAGATCAGGAGACCAGCCAATTGGCTCTTTGACGACTCCATTGATCTGTACAAGGGGGCGATTAAATTCTGTTAGAGCCCGAGTTCGATGTGAATAATCATTAATTCTGAGCGGTCACCAATGTCTGGGGAAGTGAATACAGGTCCGTGGCCATTTCCTTTCAGGGCTCATCCCGACATTTGTCTTAGCGCTTTAGGAAAACCACGGAAAAACCTTAGGCATGATGAGATGCCTCAATTTCAGAGACTAGCCAGTTGGGTCTTAGGTAAAATGACTGTGTGATTCGATGGATGTAGACTACCCAATTGGCACTATTACAACTCCATCGATCAGCAAAACAGAATTATTGGGGACGATATGTTAGTTCAAGTTATTTAGTCATCTAAACGGTATCAGCCAATTGGCTCTTTGATGGTTTCTGTCAGATCCGGAGACTAGTGTCTGAATGAATGATAGGGGGGAAGTGGGAGGAGAAACTTTAAAGGTACGTGAAAACACGTCCTTTTTGCAAGGGGGGAGTTGGGGCTGTGAAAAACTGAATATGTGAGGTCCAAGCCTCTTGGCCACTTGTCTCACTTCGGGTTTCGCCGCCCCACTGAAGGAGCGCTAGAAATTTCCAGTGGGTAAGCCGAAAATGGACGTAACTGATTAGCTACAACATACGGGGGGGGGAGGGGCAGAAGTACAGCGACCTGATCCGGAGGAGAGACGCGATGGAGGAGAAGTCTAGGCACGAAACGGTGATAGCCAGTTTGGCTGTTTGAAGATTCGAACGCGTAGGGATTAATCTTACAATAGCCAATTGGCTCTTTGATGATTTTTCTCAGATCAGGAGACCAGCCAATTGGCTCCTTGATGACTCCAGTGATCTGTACAAGGGGACGATTGAACCCTGCCAGGGCCCGAGTTCGATGTGATCAATCATTAATCTTGAGCCGTCACCAATATCTGGGGAAGTGAATGCAGGTCCGTGGCCCATTTCTTTTAGGGCTCATCCCGACATTTGTCTTAACGCCTTAGAAAAACCACGGAAAAACCTTAGGCAGGATGAGATGTCTCAATTTTAGAGACTAGCCAGTTGGCTCTTAGGTAAAATGACTTGATTCGATGGATGTAGACTAGCCAATTGGCTCTATTACAACTCCATCGATCAGCAAAACGGATTTATTGGGGACGATATGTTAGCTCAAGTTATTTAACCATCATAACGGTATTAGCCAATTGGCTTTTTGATGGTTTTTGTCAGATCCGGAGACTAGTCAATTGACTCTTCACTCCGTAGACCTGTAAGAGGGATAGAATGGATTTATAGCCCGAGTTAGAGCAGGCCATTTCACAGCGGTTGCTTATTAGATTAAGTCATGAATTAATAATCTACTACCTAAATCTGGGAGTGACACCTGCCTCCCTGTTTTCCTGTCTTAAGAGAATAGCTAGTGGACCTGTCTGGTGTCTTCGCCGTAACCTAGGATCATACCGGCCGAGGCCTGATATGAGCGGGTTGGGGCTGGCACGAGCGGCCTCATACAGGTTTCTAGCCAATCGAGCAATGAACTCGCTACGGTTGGCAAGTTTAGCTCATCGTGGAACTTCTCTCTCGAAGCGACTCGCGGGAGATGTGTTATGATGCGAATCACCTGGTTCTGGATAACTTGGAGTTTCCGGAGATGGGTCACTGCCGCGAACCCCCATGCGGGTGCGGCATAGGTTATTACAGATCGAATGAGGGCCTTATACATGGTAAGTCCTACCCCCAGGTTGTCAGGAGTGAAGGCCGCCAGAATGGGATAGTGTCTAACTATCAATCCATTGGCCTTACGAAGAAAGGAATGGATATGTTCTCGGAACGTAAGATGAGAGTCCATAATGATCCCTAAGTATTTAATTTGGTTCATCCACGGCATTGCTTGTCCGAAAAGTGTGGGTGGAGGTGGTATGTCTTCGAGCCTCGCTCTTAGTGAAAAGAGTATGGCCTGACATTTATCTACATTGACCTTGATTCTCCAGTCGTGGAACCACGGCTGGAGGTGATCTAAGATCGACTGCAATCTACGGGACGCTAACCTGAAGGTTTTGCCCATCGCCAAGAGGGCAGTGTCATCTGCATAGATATAAAGATGGCTAAGGAGACTAGTCAATTGACTCTTCACTACTTCACTTCTCCTTCATTTCATCTCTCTGAACAACTGGATAAAGCGGACCGCACTGCGGCGCCGACTATGCTCGCAATTAGTGACCTGGCCGTACCGAAATATGACAATCGAAATTACGCTAGTACAATTCGCAACTATATTCTTTCAAATGAAAGCTTTACGGAGTATAAAGGCGGTCTTTTGAATGCACTAGAAGAAAATACAGATTTAGTAAGATATTATATCAGGTTATTACAGCGAAATGAAGGAGAAACATGATGTCACTGAAATATACGAAATCCAATTTCGGGTCAATTATCCTCAAGCGCCAGCTAGGCTACGTAATTATTACCGCATTGGCGTTGTATTTTTGGTTCAGTGAAAATAGCTCGTCTTTAGATAGATAGATAGATAGATAGATAGATAGATAGATAGATAGATAGATAGATAGATAGATAGATAGATAGATAGATAGATAGATAGATAGATAGATAGATAGATAGATAGATAGATAGATAGATAGATAGATAGATAGATAGATAGATGGATAGATGGATAGATGGATAGATGGATAGATGGATAGATGGATAGATGGATAGATGGATAGATGGATAGATGGATAGATAGATAGATAGATAGATAGATAGATAGATAGATAGATAGATAGATAGATAGATAGATAGATAGATAGATAGATAGATAGATAGATAGATAGATAGATAGATAGATAGATAGATAGATAGATAGATAGATAGATAGATAGATAGATAGATAGATAGATAGATAGATAGATAGATAGATAGATAGATAGATAGATAGATAGATAGATAGATAGATAGATAGATAGATAGATAGATAGATAGATAGATAGATAGATAGATAGATAGATAGATAGATAGATAGATAGATAGATAGATAGATAGATAGATAGATAGATAGATAGATAGATAGATAGATAGATAGATAGATAGATAGATAGATAGATAGATAGATAGATAGATAGATAGATAGATAGATAGATAGATAGATAGATAGATAGATAGATAGATAGATAGATAGATAGATAGATAGATAGATAGATAGAATTATCTACAATAATTTCCTCCTTTGAACACCTAAGTACGAATGGTTGTATTTCTATTTCGCCAAAAATACTTTAGAAATCTAATACGCATGCTGCTTTCGTAAATTGGAATGTTTGTACTTCCTTCCAGATTGCCGCTTTCCCTGTTTCCTCCCACTCCAGTGCCTCGCTACACTAGTCGGAACCGCATTACTTTTAGCAATAAACTCCTCAGAGGATGAAAGTGCATACTGTAGTACTGATGTGCGGTATTACCTGTCATAGAGAACATGCATCATTTGTTGCTTAAATTTCAACGCGTTCTTATTAATGGCCCTCAAAATTACATGTCCATGACCATGACATTTTTATTTGAAGCTTTTCCATTGTCGTTAACAATCATCTCGTACATAGTACTGATATACAGTGTTAACTGCCTTTCATCACATGCATCTCTTGTTGTTGCTGTATAGCAACCAGTTTTTTAGTTGTGTACCTCAAATTTACACATCCATCATTTTGAATATATTATATCAAGCGTTTGCAACTGTGTTAAATATCATCTGGTACATTTTACTTTTATGAGGACTTACCTATCATATTGTTGCTATTTAAGAGTCAACTCTTTCTTAATAGTGGCCCTCAACGTTGCAACCATGAATTTTTAATGAAGCGTTTGCAATTGTCTGCATAATATTAAATGCGATCTTATTTACCAGAGAACACATGCACATCTCTTTGTTACATAACAGTCAACCCCTTCTTAGTAGTGGCCTTGAAAAGTACATGTCCATGACCTTGGTATTTTAGTGCGAAGGGTTTGCAGTTGCGTTAATAATCAGCAGGTAGACCAACATGGCACTGATATTCGGCCTTACCTGTCATTGAGCACATATATCTACTTTTGTTACTTAAAATTAAGTCATTTTAGTAATAGCCCTCAAAAAATGTTTCCATATCCTTGAATTTCTTATATTAAGCGTTTGGAATTGAGTTAACAGTGTTCTTGTACATAGTATTGATATGCGGGCTTATCTACCACATTGCACATGTTGTTCCTTAAGAGTCAATTATTTTTTAGCAATGGCCTTCAAAATTACACATCCATGACGTTAACATTTTTATACGAACCGTTTGCAATTGTGTCAATAATTAGCTGGTAGGCCTACATAGTACTGATATGCGGTCTTATCTGCCATAGAGCACAAGTATCTCTTGTTCCTACTTAAATGTCAACACTTTTTTCAGTATTAACCTTCACAATACATGTCCATGTCCTTGAAATTTTTATATCAAACGTTTGTAACTGAGTTAACGATAGCTGATACGTTGTAATTACATTCGATCTTAGCTACAACAGAGCACACATTGTTACTTAAGAGTCAATTCCTTTTCATAGTAATCCTCAATATATATGTCCGGTCCACACCTGTGGAGTAACGGTCAGCGCATCTGGCCGCGAAACCAGGTGGCCCCGGTTGGAATCCCGGTCGGGACAAGTTATATTTTTGAGGTTTTTTCCGGGGGTTCCCTCAACCTAATACGAGCAAATCCTGGGTAACTTTCGGTGTTGGACCCCGGACTCATTTCACCGGCATTATCACCTTCATATTATTCAGACACTAAATAACCTAGATGTTGATACAGAGTCGTAAAATAACCCAATAAAAAAATATATATACATGTCCATGACCTTGAATTTTTTATATCATGCATTTGTAACGGATTTAACAAACAGATGGTACATTGAACTGAGATGCAGGTTTTGCCTATCTTAGGTAACATGTTGTTACTTAAGAGTCAATCAGTTTTTAGTAATGGCCCTCATAATTGTATGTAAATGACCTTGATTTTTATATATGAAGCCTTTGCAGCTGTGTTAACAATCAGCTGGTGTATAGTCGTGAATGCAGATTACCTACTGTAGAGCACATGTTGTAACTTAAAGTTAATCACTCTCTAGTAGTGGCCCTCAAAATTACATGTCCATGACTTTAACGTTTTTAAATGAAGCGTTGCACTCATGTACTAATTAGCTGGTACATAGTACTGATATGCGATTCTCCCCTGCGATAGAGCTCAAGCATCTCTTTTTGTTATTTAAGAGTCAACTCGTTTTAGTAGTGACCCACAAGATTACATGTGCATGTTTTTTTTTTTTTAATATTTGATATGAAGCGTTAGCTATTGTGTTATCAATCGGCTGGTATACAGTACGGATAAGCGGTCTCACCTGACATAGAGCCAGTGGCGTAGCGTCAATGTAAGCTAAAAAGCTTAGCTTCCCCAGTTAATAATAATTTCATAATAAACCTGCAGTTTATGAAGAAAATTATTTATAAATTTTAATAGAATTTATATTTACGCATTAAATATTGTGATGCGGCAGCTCAGGATGATTTGTGATGCAGCAGTAAACAAGAAGCCTGCACACACCAGCTTCCAAGCAGACCGGTTTCTTCTGTGTAATCCACCCCGCAGATTTTCCATCCCTTCCTAAGCTACCCTAGTCGCAAGGCTCGCAAAGAAGCTAGCTTTAACATTTAAAATAAGTAGTTTCCGCGTTATCCCTTTTCGTCTAGTTATGTTCAGTTGAAGTGTTAGTGTGCATTGTGGCTAATATAATAAATAATGAGCGAAATAACAGTTCCTGACACCAATTTACTTGAATTTTTTTAGGACAATTGTATTATCAAAACTGACTTACGAACAAAAGTGTGATTTAAAAAACAAATGACCGACTCCCTTGCTGTCAATGAAGGACACAACCAAAAGACAGACGCATACTTACGTAATGATACTAATACTGTGATTTCTCTAAGTATGACAGGGAGTGAGCTAATGTTATACGTACACTTGTCTATTTGTTAGAGATATGTGTAAACCGTGAAATGATATTTTATAACGTATCATTTGAGATCATGCCTTATTGGTGTTACTTACGATGTTCCAACCAATCTTCGACTGCTGACTTGAAATTTACTACTATTTATTTTAAGACTGTATTTTTGTAATACGTTTTTTCATATTGCATGAAAGACAACTTGAGTTAGCTTCCCCTACTCAAAATTTCATGCTACGCCACTGCATAGAGCATAAACATCTCTAACTGTTACATGAATGTGAACCGCTCTTATAGTAGTGGCCCCAATGTTTACATATCCATGACCTTGGCATTTTTATATGAAGCGTTTGCAATTGTGTTAACCATCAGCTGGTTGTCCTACATTGTACTCTTCTGCGGTCTTATCTGCCACAGAGCACATGCATATCTTGCTGTTACTTAAACGTCAACCACTTTTTTTACTATTAGCGCTGAAATGCACATGTCCAAGTCCCTGAATATTTCAATTAAGCGTTTGGAACTGATGTAACAGACAGCTGCTTCTTATTACTGATATGCGCCCTTACTTCCCACAAAGCACATGTTGTTATTTAGGGGTCAATTCTTTATTAGTACTGGCGCTCAAAATTTCATATCCATGAGCTTGACATTTTTATTGAACCGATTGCTATTGTGTTAACAATCAGCGGTTTTACCTGCCATAGAGCACATGTATCTACTGTCGTTCATAACCTTGACTTTGTTATATGAAGCGTTAGCAATTGTGTACATAATAATAACATGCGCTCTTACCTACACATTCACCTCTTGTTGTTACATATGAGTCAACGCCTTTTTAACAGTGTCATTGAAATATACATGATCATTACCGTGACATACTTATGTGAAGCGCTTGCAGTTGTGTTTATAATCAGTTGGTAGGCCTATACAGTACAGATATGCATTATGAATTTAATGTTGTTACTTAAAATCTACCCCTATTGCAGTATTACCCCCTCTATAAACATGTCCATGTTCTCCAAATTTTTTTATATAGAGGATTTGGTACAGAGTTAACAATTTGTCGCTACATAGTGTTGATATGTGGTGTTACCTATGACATGGCACATGCATCTCTTCTTGTTACCTACTTTATTCTCAGGGACATTACACCTAGATGGTTATACGCTAATAAGAAATGATCGTTTAAATAAACAAGGGGCGGCGTTGCTGCATATGTTAGATCAGATCTCAATTCCAGAATAATATACACATCTCCTTGCGAATATGCTGGAAAACCTGAAATGGAATTTGTAGAAGTCTTGACAAGCTTTCAGAAATGTCTTATTTGTGTAGTTTACCAACGCCCGAAGATTAACGATATTGTAGAGATTGAAAGATCGTTGGAATTCATCACAGATTGTGAACACGTCTTAATAATGGGTGAACTTAACACAAATCTGTTAGGCTCTGATTCGAACTACACTAGACATCTATTGACCATGTCCCAGGCTCTTGATCTAGCAGTCCTTCCACTTGAACCCACCCACCATACCCAATCTTCCGAATCCCTATTAGACTTTAATTATTACGAAGAATGCAGACAAAGTACAAAAAATGGACAATGTGCGGCTTCGGGAATTTCGTACCATGATATTATTTATCTAGTATATTCTTCGAAGTATCCCAAGCCCACGCCTAAACTCATAAGGTACCGTGACTTGAAAGGTGTTCATGAAACCCTACTACTTGAATACGCAATGAAGGTTCCCTGGGACTCAATATGGACCTTACATACTGTTGACGAGAAAGTTGTTAAACTAAATGAGTACATTATAAATTTATATGACAAGCATGCTCCTATGACATCTAAATGTGTAAGAAGGACACCTGCATCATGGATGACTGCTGACATACGCAGTATAATTATGGACAGAAACGCTGCATACAAAACGTATAAACGTGACAGGACAGAAATCTCTTATAATTATTATAAACGCTTACGAAACAAAACTATTAATTCATTAGAAACTCATAACTGAGACATTTTCATAACATCTTGAAGGTGGGAGCTGACCCTTCCGAACTGTGCAAAAACTTACGGATAATTGTTTTAGGAAATCCCAGTACTCAGGTAGACAGTGTGCCAATTTCTATTGACGAACTAAATGACAATTTTGCAACGGTGCAGTCAATAAATTTGGATACGGTCGATAAATAGCAGGCAGTTAACGGATTACAAATGACTCCAATTCCGAATAGAGAAATATTTTTCTTCACTTGTGTCACAGAATCTGAAGTAAGAGCGGTATTACTTCTAAAGCTGAATGTGTGGATAATATTAGTATTATATTATTGAAGAAATTATTGGACATAATACTGCGTACATTAACATATATATTCAATGCGTCACTCACAACTTCTACCTACCCGAACCTCTGGAAGAGAGGCTTTATCCGTCCGGTCCGCAAAATTAAAACGCCATTATGTGCAAATGATTTCCGTTCAATTAGTATCCTACCTGTTCTATCAAAAGCACTAGAACGTATTGTTCACACACAATTAATGAACTATCTAACCGAACATTCCTTACTGGACGAATACCAATCCTGGTTCAGATATGGACATAGTACGACTACAGCACTACAAAAATTGAATGAGGATATACGTGAAGCCACGGATGAACATAAATTAACATTACTGGCATTACTTGACTTCAGTAAGACATTTGATACAGTTGACACTGACCTTCTATTATGTAAATTAAGACTTCTGAATCTTTCTGAAAGTTCTGTTACTTGCTTTGAATCCTACCTTTGTGAACGTCAACAGTGTGTCATTGCATGCGATTATTCTTCAAAATGTTGTGTCGTGAAATCTGTAATTCAAATGGATCAGTTCTAGAACTTTTAATCTTCATGATCTATATCAGTAGTGTCAGAGTTGTAAGCTCCAATACCCGTTGTGGAGCTAGATCGGAGCTTGAACTTTCTTATGTCTGTGGAAACACCGAAGCACGCAACTAGTCTAGTGGAGCGCTCCGGTCAGTTTAGTCCCTGTCTGACATCGCTGATCTATATTAATGACGTGACTAATATGATAAAACACTGCAGATACCATATGTATGTTTACCACTTGCAAATTTATTTGCATTTCCACCCTGACGAAGCTAGTAACGCAGTAAACAAAATAAACGAAGACTTGTATTCTATTTCACTGTGGGCACACAAATTTGGATTAAGGTTAAATCTAGAGAAATCGCAAGCAATGGTAACGGGACATAATCGTCCACGAAGCACTCTTGATAGTAGTACTATACTACATATAATATTGAATGGGATTATTGTTAAATACAGTGACACAGTTAAAAATCTTGGCATTTTTGTGGATAGCGATCTAAATTGGAACACTCAAGTAACACACATTTGCAAGAGAAATATTTTCTCAACTTCCAATCCTTATTCCATATGAAAGAATTTCTACCACTTAGTCTAAAAAAGAGTCTTATTCAGACGCTTGTAATGTCCCATTTTGATTATTACGATTCCTTGCTAACTAATGTAAGTTCACTCTTAGCTGAGAGACTACAACGTGTTCATAATGGGTGCATACGATTCATCTGCAATACTCGTAAATTTGACCATATAACACCTTCCCTCCAGTTACTTTCATGGGTGCGTCTGAAGGAACGAAGAACAATACATTCACTGTCTCTTCTGTTTAGAATAATGCATACTTCTACTCCGAATTATCTGTTATTGCGCTTTTAATTTCTTACACCTTTTCGAAACCGACATCAAGCACTTCTTTCTATCCCTCATCATAGAACGTCTTTAAACTCATCTTCCTATACTGTAGGAAGAGCTCGCATCTGGAATTCATTACCTAATGACATCAGGGACGGCTTTATCACAATTCAAAATTAAATTGGAAAATTTTGTCTCAGTTAATGTTTTTAGGTATTGCTAGAAGTATTGATTTGTCCTTAATTTTTTCTTTCTCTTTTTTTAATCCAGATTAAAATTGCAAGTTTCTTGTTTATGTTAGTTAATTAGTTGGGATACAATTAATTAATCCTTTAAAGTTTATGTGACTGCAACCTGTATATATTTTTGTGTGGGTTTATTTTGTTAATAGTGTTTTCTTTTTCTCTCTTTATTTCTTGTGTAGCTTTACTTTGTATATAGTGTATTTTTTTCTGTTTATTTCTATTATTGTATTTGTATCCCTGGTGTTGTGGAAGAGAATGCGTGATGGCCTTAACTAAACCAGAATAAATAAAGATATAAATAAGTGTTAACCAGTTTTCAGAAGGGGCCCTCAAGTTTACATGTTCAAGACCTTGTTTTCCTTATTTGAAGCGTTTTCAATTGTGTTAAGTATCTGCTGGTACATATACTTTTTCGCAGTAAGAAAAATCCTAATGTAAACTTAAGCACGTAGCTGTCATACCCGTGATTTTTTCTCAGCCGAAACACTCACATGACGCAGGAAAATATAGTGCGTATTTGGAAACCATAAGCTTCTATTATTTGAAAATAAAAATTGAATTCTAGTTGTTAAATATGATTAATCATGTAACTTCGCTCTTAGGTAAAACACTATGTAAAAGAAAAGCTGCATTTATATTTTGTTATGTACTATGAACGCGGATGAATACCAACAGTAATACCGAGGTAGTCTGTTCTTGTAAGAACTAACAAGCAGGAGTCACTTGAGCTCGTAGTTGTTCACGTAAGCATGTTGTGGTATTGAAGTAAGACTTCTGCATGTGCGGTTATTAAATATAAGAGTGGAAACCCTCTAAAAAAACAAATAGTCTTAAATGTATATAATAAGTTAAGTGAGTTGAATCCAACGTTCCAGCTGGAAGGGTTTACTGACGCTGTTGTGGACTGTCTCGTCATAAATCCTGCCGACGATAGTTCTGACGACTCCGATTCCTTTGTCTGGCAGCGATTAACCTTACACCTAAGTTTAAAATAATCTAATTACAGTAACTGTAAAGTAAATGTTTTCTAAGCAAACGAATGCATAGTAGTGAGGTTAGGCCTACATGATGTTTAACGGGAAATGTTTAATATGAAACAGAATGTACAACAGTAGGCGGGAACACATACTATGAATCTATGGCGCCAAACAGCGGCCAATGAAGCCTCACTTCAGTCACGTGCTATCGTTTACATTAGGATTACAGCGAAAAGATTATAGTACAGATATGCGGTCTTACCTACCATAGAACACATGCATCTCTTGTTGTTACTTAAGAGTGAACCCCATTTTTAGTAGTGGGCCTCAAGATTACATTACCATGGCCTTGAAAGTTATGTATGAAGCGTTTGCATTTTGTTTTAACAATCAGCTGGTAGGCCTACATAGTAGTGACACAGTCTTCTATATACAGTCTCGAAGCTTGGGGTGATTTTTTGCAAATCTCGCGGTGGTTGCTAGCCGCTTGGAGTGCTGTGAGTACTAGGAACAATACACTGTGCCACAGCCATCGTGATCTAATACAGGCCGTAAGGCAGACTATGTAACTCGCTTAACCCGATCAAGAAGGGCGGCGTTTCAACCATATAAATTAGTTGGAATGCATAAACAGTAACATATGTTTCTCTAAAATGTAATGTAATTCCATTAATAAAATTTAAAACAATGATTATGAGACACTTCAGATATAATTTACTTGCGAGTTTAGATGTAATATTATTTATGGTGTGAAAATTACATTGTTCGCATGTGTAATACCTGCCTTTATTTCGATTAAATATTGCGAAATTCTTTTATATTCATTTATGCACGATTCAATAATTTTCAATTGCACCACACGGATATTAGGATATGTTGAAATTATAGGTTATGTTTACTGTACCAGTTGCCCCTTTCTGTCTAAATTTAGTGATCTCCAATGCTTTGCCATTCATATGAAAATTATAGATTATGTTTACTATATTTAACTTATATTCCTAAATTCGCAATCATACATTATAATTAAGCATAATGTCATGTATGATACCCCGGACATTCAATTTGTCTGTATTTTAATACTAAAATTGAGTACTGAATTATTGTATTAATTTACTACTTAAGAGATGAAGTAACACAATCCTACGTACATTACTTTCATAGGAGTGGTAAGGTGTAGTGCCCAATATTCGTCCCCTTGCCTAAATTCGTCCCCTTGCCTAAATTCGTCCCTTTGCCTAAATTCGTCCCCCACAGTATTTCGCCCACAATGTGTCGCGCCCTGGTAATGGTCAATACAGACTATCCCTCTTTATGCAGTAGCAAGTGTGCTTTCAATTGGAGGGAGTGTTATTGTCTGTTTAGTTGTTATTTAAGTTTTAAATATCTGGAAGGTGGAAAACTATTCTTCTTATATATTCTCAGCGGTGTTTCACAACCTAAGGTACGTATTTCCAAAACATTTTTTGCTTCTATATATGGATTAAAGTGTGTAGTGTAAGAATATATAATAAACGGATTGGACATTGCAGCGTGCTTAGAATAACATGCCGCCATACGTTTGTGGTGCACATGCCTATATTTCGACCCCCAGGGTGTGTCTAAATTTCGTCCCCGGGACGGATTTCGGAATCCTATTCCCATATCATGTAATTTCAACAAGGCTGTTGTCATTTATATTTCTGGTGGATTTCAGATGCGAAAACGGAACTTTAGAGCAAGGACGAAATTATAGAAACCGTAAAAGCTGTTAGGGAGAAAAAGCTGGGCTACAAATTGCATCTAATCGACATTAACCCACCCAAGTGACAGAAAATCAGGACACTGAATGTGAAGCTTAAGATTCTGTGATCAGTCCAAAAGATATTCGGATAGTTCCAGTGATAGAGCCATCGTCTTCCAATAGGTGTGGCACAGCACTTCTAGTAGCGAGTATATCCCATAACAACAATGTTCAGACAGCAGCAGAAAAGAAAACCTAATGCGTCTGGAAACCAAAAGCGAAAGCAGACGAGAATAAATCCTAATATTGTCTTCTGCACCACTATCGCTTCACAACCTGCAGCCTGTTTCAACGACAAAAAGTGCACCGAAACAAACAAACAATAAAATTTCCTGCGAGTCTTCTAGCGACAGATGAAGTGATGATGAAGATGTACGAGTTCTTAAAGTAAGTTGCAAAAGGGTGTAGTAAGTAAACGGGAAGATATTTAGAAACCATTTTGTTGCATTGTATTCCCCACACTTCAATTACTTCTCAACATAGTCTTCGCCATTATTGCGGGATTTATCGAGTTGTGGCACAAGTCTTTCTATCCTCTCATTGTAGAATTGCGATGCGAACCACTCCCGGACTGCTGCTTTCACTTCATCGTCGCCATCAAAACGTTGATCTCCGAGGAACTTCTTGAGGTGCAGAAAGAGACGAAAGTCACTCGGAGCCAAATCCGGGCTGTAGGGGGATGGTCAATTTGTTCCCAGCAAAATTTCGAGATGAAATTTTGAGTGTCACGAGCTGTGTGTGGCCGAGCGTTGTCTTGAAGCAACACAAATCCGTCGGTCAGCATCCCACGTCTCTTGTTCTGAATTGCGCGACGGAGCTTCTTCAAGGTCTTACAATAGGTTTCTCTATTAATGGTTTCACCCCGAGGTAAGAATTCAATGGGTAGGACTCCTTTTCTGTCCCAAAAAACAGTGCACATGATCTTGCGTGTTGAAATGGTTTGTTTGAATTTATTTTTCCTTGGCGATGCAGTGTGCCTCCATTCCATGGACTGCTGCTTCGATTCAGGTGTCATGTGAGACACCCAAGTCTCGTCACCTGTCTCGATATGGTCAAGAAACTCATCGCCTTGCTCACTGTAACGTGTGAGAAAGCTCAATGCACTGGAAGCTCGTTTGGTTTTGTGTTCCTCGGTGAGCAATTTGGGTACCCATCGTGAGTACAATTTTAAATATCGTAATCGATCTGTCACAATTTTGTAGAGAACACTTCGCGACATTTCTGGAAAATTCAAGGAAATCGAAGAAATTGTGAACATCCTGTCCTCATGAATTTTTTCATCGAGGGCACGCACCAAACGTCATTGATCAAAGGTGGCCGACCGATACGCTGCTCGTCATGCACAGAGACGGGGCCCTCGTTGATCTTCCTAACCCATCTCCTGACCATTCAATCACTAATGGCATCATCACCATACACCTCACAAAACTGGTTTGATGTTTCTCGCATTCAAGAAACGGATAACATACCGCATCTCACAGTCGGCGGGGTGCTCGAGTACTTTAAACATTTAAACTAATCACAACTAACCACACACACGGACTGAAGCTCTGAAACTGGATGCACAGCTTGTCTGAGGACTGAAGAAGAGAACACGCATGCACGCAATAACGATTGCAGTAATGCGACGGCTATAATTGAAAACAGATCTTACTTTAAGAACACGCCTTGTAGTATGCCCGTTTTGTGGAAAAAAAAAATTGTATACGAAAAACAAGGATAGGAATTGATCAAATGCACGCAATGCTCACGAAATGTGTCCATCTTGTGAATGCAAAAAAAATATTTGTGACTCGTGTCTGAACGGGTGAAACATCAAATTGAATGGTTTTAGTTCTATTGGACGCATCTTAGGTTGAAGTGTTAAACTATGTAATTTTGTTTTGAAAGTGCTAAGAAACTTAAGAAAATATCATAGGAAGAATTTTTTTTCAAAATGTAATTTAAATAATTTTCTAAATGCTCTCTCACGTACTGTCTATAAATATTAGTTATTAATAGACTTCGTGGAATTGCCACGAGAATCGTAAGGTTTACTGCGCACGCGGTATAGACTGTATGAGAAAGGGACGTGCAACGGATGGAGTATGCCTCTGATGTAAACACTGAGCAGTATACTGCGGTTACAATAAAACCTGTATCCTGCATTCAAGAAATATAATGAATGATCATGGAAGTAGGAAACGTCTAAACATGTAAATACACAATTATTTTGTAGTGAGATATATTAACTCTTAAAATGTAATGTAATATATACTCACATCATCCTTGAATATGTGAATTGAAGTGAAGAGTTACGTATATTTTGAGCGACTGCAAAGTAACCTCCTCCGATGGTCACTTAAACTTTTTTTATATTGGAAAATGTACGTTCAACAACACACGATGTAATACGTGCATATTTGAAGAACGGAAAATCACTACTTTTCAGTACACCAACTTCAGACGTTTTGTCGTGATCTGATAGTACATCATTTATAATACGAAGTTGTGAATAGGCAGAATTTTTAGCAATAATGTTTCTCAACTTACATTTCATTTTTTCTGAAATTAGTGAATTATTATTTTGGATAACAGTTTATGATATTTTATACACTATATTAAGGGCTTCTGAGAGTTGTAGATTAAACGATTCTAACAGGGTGATGCTTTTGGACACGATTTTAAAATTAGAATCAATGAATAGAATATCTTCCAATAGCTGTTCAGAAGGCAATGATTTTACAGCTACAACAGCGGAATTGTCTGTGCTATCTAATGCATCAATTACCTTCATTACTTTGCCGTAATATTTTGCATAATAATTAACAGCATCCAACCACGTTTTCCAAGGATCAAGACTGGTTGCGGGGATAAGGATATTCCAGGGGCAATTGTTTGGAACAGCAACTCTCATTGTAGTATGTTTGATTGAATTCTTGTCTGCACTGAATAAATGTTAAGCTTTGACTATTCCAACCACAGTAATGCAAAAACAAGTGCTTACTTAGGTATACATTAGCTGTAGCTGCTCTATCTATTTGATCCAGTCACAACTCTTAACATGAACTGCTTATACTACGAGACCGGAAGATCGCTCACCTCCTCTATACTACCGTACATCGGCAACCTGATTGCATGCTGCGTGTGGCAATTCAACGAAGTCTAGTTATTAATATACATCCTTGATGTTGTATGTTTTCATTTCATTGTACTATTGAAATAATTGTCATTCAATAAGTTAAAATGTATAGGGGACGAAATTTAGACCGCTTTATTGAAATGTCTGAAATTGCACAATTTCATTCTTCATGTTTTATATTCTATTTGCTTCAAAATTTATGAATTTCGAATTCTGTGTCTCGTAGTTAAATTTTGAAAGTTCTTAACTAGATTAGATTCAAGTCTTCAACTTTAATGGTCTATGAATGGTGAGACAAAACTAAAATGGGGACGATAATTGGGCACCCTACCTTATGGTAAATGTTTTGTCTAAAATTAAGGAAGGTAGATGTGCTAAATTGATATCCCAATATAAATTCTTTTTTATTAAACCTCAAAATAGCTTCCATTCTAAACTTGAAAAGTTGACACGAACAGTTTACACTGCTCTACAAAATTTGACTGACTTTTTGTTTATCTGACTTTTCAATGTTATAGTATCAATTTGATAGTGCTGATCACGAATATAATATTCATTTTCCTGAAATGTCGATATTTTGCAAGAAAAATAAAAATCATGCATTTTAGCATTTCTGCAATATACTAGTATCAGTATTCATAAAACAGATATTAAACAAAAAATAATACAAAATAATAAGGAAATACATACCTATGCATGACACAGGATATATTTATCCTTAGTATTTCGTTAACAGTCATTCAAAAATGAACAGAACTTGTGCATTTCCGTTTATGAGGATCTGAAGTGCTGCGAACTAGGCCCCAAATGTAGTCTCTCATAATAGCAGCATCACATCGACCCTGGTATCTTTTTTCCATTGTTTCGATATCCTGATGGAAGCGTTCACCGTGTTCTTCGCTAACGTCTCCCAAATTAGGCCGAAAAAATTCTAGGTGGGAATGCAAGTAATGCAATTTTATTGACATTCTGCATCCCAGTGATCGATAGTGTTCCAGTAAAGATGCAACTGTTTCTTCATAGTTGTCACTTTTCTTGTTGCCTAGGAAGCCTGTCACCACTGCTCTGAAGGCCTTCCATGCATTTCTCTCAATATCAGTCATTTTCTGCTCAAGTTCTTGGGATGAAAGCATCAAACGAATCTGTGGGCCAGTGAATATGCCACATTTCACTTTTGCATCTGATAAATGAGGGAACATTTTCCTTATATGAAGGTAAGTAACAGAGTTGGGTTCTAATGCCTTCACAAATTGCTTGACTAGTGAAGAGGTGGGAGTAAGATCTTCTCTCTTGGAACTAGAGCCTCGTGGATAACATTGTGTTTACCTGGAATTAGGTGTTCCCTTTGTGGCCATGTTTTCTGAGTATAGTGCTGGTCAGTGGCTCTACTGTCCCAAAGGCAGAGAAAACACGAATATTTTGTTAAACCACCTTGTAAACCTAATATAAATCCCAACATCTTGAAGTCTCCACAGATATCCCACTTGTAACTAGTGTAATTTATCTTCTCTAGCAGGAACCTTACATTTTCATAGTCCTCCTTTAAATGAGTGGAGTAACCAACAGGAATTGAAGGATACATATTTCCATTGTGAAGTAGGACAGCCTTAAGGCTTCTCGTTGAACTCTATCTATGAACAAACGCCAATCTTCTGCAATATGGGGGACTCCAATAGTTTCAAACAACTCATTGATCTTAAAACAATAGCACAGTTTTTCTACTGTATGGGAAAAGGATGAGAACTCCTTATTCCGTGTTCTGTATGATGTTATTTTACATGAAGGAAGGAGAAACCTCCATTCTTTGAAGCGTGAAGCAACTAGCTCAGCTTTACATTTTGGTAGCTCTAATTCTCTGATAAAATCATCAAGCTCTGATTGAATAAGAAGGTGGGGTCCTTTTTCTTCATCCTCTCTAAGAAACGTTTCATCTGAATCACTTTTTATCGCACTTTCTTCATCGGTTGAGTACTGATCAGGTGGTTTAGGAACTGGCAGGTCATTACTGTGTGGAACTGGGGCAATGGAAGAAGGTATACTAGGGTAATCTAAGTTTCTTCTGTTCTTGACACTTTTGTATTTCGATATGTCTACAATAGAAAAGTAACAGTCATTGTGGTGGTTTGAAGGTTCTCTCCAGATCCGAGGTATGGCAAAAGGCATACTTTTTCTAGACCCACGCAGCCATCCTTCTAAGTTTGAACGACAACTACCACAGGAGAAATGGGGAGCTCATATTTTATCAAAATCTACAACCGGCACTCCGAAGTAATGTTTGTACACTGTGCAGAACATTGTTCCAGGTAAAATGGCATGTTGTACTTGTTTAAGGCTTATATAGAAACCACAAACATAACAAAAAGAGTCTGTTGGAAGCTTACAGCTTCTTGTAGACGACATTTTTTCAATAAGAGGCAAAAGTTAGAAACTGCACACTACAGTTCACATATAATGAAGAAACAGACTTATTTGTCTTAAAATATTGATGACTGGGAGTAAATTCTATTCACTGATGTCTGCCAATCCTGAAAAAAGGAGAGGTCTGCAATTAGTTCGCACCTAGTGGCTCGTAATAAAACTAAATAGAGAATATGTTTGGTTATGTTGTTTTTTTCGAAAACATAAATTACAAAATATTTTCCAAAATATTATCATTTCAGAAAAACCAATGCCATATTCGTGTTCAACAGGCAAATTTCATTCAGGAACGATGACAAAATTAACATAAACAATTTCTTGTCGAGTAGTGTTATGTTAACATGTAAAATTCTCTTCACATTAAAATAACACAGTTTTGTAATTATTTCTGCAACATATTATGTAACAAGAAGTAAACGGAACTTATAACACATTACCCTAAATAAAGCTTAGCAATGATAAGCAATATAGTAATAATATTTCACTGAGCTCCATACACTGAAATATAAAACCCGAACAAACATTACGGCCTGGTCTAGATCGAAAAATCATTGACTGTGCCGTATTTCGCATTTTTGTGAACGGTTCGTTATCGGTTGTAATAACTGTAAATGGCTAAAATACAATAATTTGAATAATAATATGGGACAAGGAGACGTTTGTAGTACTATAAATTGTAAGAAAAATTGGTTAGAGTTATCCTTCCGAAAGATCCAGTAGGGTGAGTTTATAGAATATAATATATATTTTATGAAAATAATATATAAACCTTATGTATTTCACATTTAAATAGTGAAAGGAAAGTGATAATTGTTTCAAAAGAACACGATATCGAAAGTACAATACATTTTATGGTCTGCTAGGGAAAAAGTCTGTGATGACGCGATAGTAGCGATCCTGGTGGTGAGTAACTATCTGTGGATGCATATTTCAACTGTTTTCGTTTGCATATTTAGTAAGTATTAAGCTTCGTGACTGTATATACTAGACTGTGGTAGTGATATGCGGTATGATCTCCCACAGAGCACATGCATTTCTTGTTGTTACTTAAAATCCATTTCTTTTTAGTAGTAGACCTCAAATGTACATGTCCATGTCCTTGACATTTTTATATCAAACGTTTGGAGCTGAGTTAAGTCAGGTAGTATATAGTACTGATATGCCGTCTTGCTTATGACAGAGCACATATTGTTACTTATGATTCACTCCATTTTCAGTAGTTGCCCTCTTAATTACATGCCCATGATATTAACATATTATAAACATCTCTTCTTGTTACATAATGTGAACCCACTTTTAGTAGTAGCATTCGAATGTCCACAAATTTGTCCTTGACGATTTTATATCAAGCGTTTGAAACTGAGTTAACAGTTAGATGGTATATAGTACTGATTAGCGATCTTACTCATCACAGAGCACATGTTGTTATTGATGAGTCCATTCCTTTCGAGTGGTGACCCTCAAGATTAAATATTCATGACCTTGACTTTTTATATGAAGCGTTAGAATTGTGTTAACATTCAGCTGGTACATGATATTTTACGTGGTCTTACCTCCCACAGAACACAAGCAACTTCTGTTTTTACTTAAGAGCGAACCCCTCTTTTAGTAGTGCCCGTCAAGATTGCATGCCTATAAAACTGAAATTTTTATGAAGTCTTTGCAATTGTGTTAAAAATCAGCTGGTATATACTGTAGTACCGACATGCGGTCGTACTTGCCATATAGCACAAGCATCTATTGTTGTTACTTGAAAGTCAACCCCGTTTTCAGTAGCAGACCTCATATGTACATGTGAATGTCATTTTATAATAAGCGTTTGGAACTCAGTTAACAGTCAGCTGACACATAGCACTGTTATGCGGGCTTAAATACTGCAGTGGACATGTTGCTATTTATGAGTCACTTCCTTTTTAATAGTGACCCTCATAATTCCATCTCCATCACATTGATATTTTTATATGAGGCGTTTGCAATTATTGTGTTATCAATCAGCTGGAACATAGCCATCACATGCGGTCTTACCTGCCATAGAGCACACAAATCTCTAGTTGTTGCTTAAGAGTGAAGGCCGGTTCTACTAGTGGCCCCTCAAGATTACATGTGCATGACCTTGAGATATTTATATCAATCGTGTTAACACACAGTTGGTAGGCCTACATAGTACTGAAATGCGGTCTTAACTGCTATAGAGCACAAGCATCTATTGCTGTTAGTTAAAATTCAACCAATATTTTGTAGTAGTCCTCAAATGTAGATGTCCATGTCCATGAATTTTTATATCAAGCGTTTGGAACTCAGTTAACAATCATCTGGTACATAGTACTGATATGCGGTCTTAACTCCCATAGTGGACATGTTGTTATTTATCTTTTCAATCCCTTATTAGCAGTTGGCCCTCAAAATTCCATATCAATGAATTTGACATATTTATATGAAGCGTTTTTAATTGTGGACATAGTACTGACATTCGATCTTACCCGGCTTAGAGCACATGCATCTCTTGTTACACAAGAGTCAACCCGTTTCTAGTAGTGACCCTCAAGATTGCATGTACATGACCTTAAAAATTTTTGTATGGAGCGGTTGGAATTGTGTTAACAATCAGTTGGTACGCCTAAATAGTACTGTTATCCTGTCTTAACTGCCATAGAGCATATGTATCTATTGTTGTTACTTTAATGTCAACCCCTTTTTAGTAGTAGCTATTAAAAGTACATGTCGATGTTCTTGAAATTTTTTTGATATCAAAGGTTTGGAATTGAGATAAAAATTAGCTGGTATATAGTAACTTATGCGATCTTACCTGCCACAGAGCACATGCATCTCATGTTGCTACTTAAGAGTCAACCTCTTTTTAGTGGTGGGATTCAAAAGTATATGCCCATTGCCTAGATATTTTCTTACGTATTTAGTGTTTGCAAATGAGTTAACAATCAGTTGGTAGGCCTACATAAGTTAGTATTTATATGCGATCATACCTGCCATAGAGCACTTGCATCTCTTATTGATCCATAACAGTTAACCTGCTTTTAGTAGTGGCACTCAAATTTACATGTCCGTGAACTTGAACTTTTATATGAAGCATTTGCAATTTTATTGACAATCAATCACAGAGCACATGTAGTAACTTAATCAATCAGTTTTATAGTGGCCCTCAATATTTCATGTCCATGACCTTGATATATTTTTAATAAGCGTTTGCAATTGCGTTAACAATCAGTTGTTACTGTCTTCCTGCGACGAGTTTTGCGCTGGGACCTGAGGTATTCTTGCCATCGGTCCAGGGGGTTTCCAAATGGATTCTTTTGTTGCTACAGCCAAGCCGAACCGAGCAGAGTGGGAAGTATTAATCGTCCAAAAATGTGCAGTCTTCAGTTTGTAGTAGTGTTTGACTGTGTGCACGTGTTAGGTATTCTATATACGAGTGAAATGTTGAATAAAATATGTGGAACAATTCACAGCGAAACGCGTAAGGCCGGGAATACACGGGCGCGCTGCGGCAGTAATTTCAACAAGGTTCGAACAGAATTCGAGGTTTCGTTCGCTCGTTTGTACGAGATTTCAAGCACGCGCTGCGGCCAGAACGCGCACACCTCAAGCATTGAGTGGTCTGAAGTAGACTGGACGTCATAAATTATGCCCTGTTTTGTGGAAACGTGGTGACATTGACTATTATTATAAAAACAACGGAACGTGCCAGTGAATACGCAAGATGAGACAGGGCTCCAAAACGAGCGAAAAAGCAGGATGATAATACAGAATTACTGACAGACGCTGTTGGATTTATTCAAGCTGCTGCTTGCACGTTAATTTTTTTAATCAGTTATTTTACGACGTTGTATCAACTGCTAGGCTAGGTTCTATTTAGCGTGGATAAAATTTGTGATAGCGAATTGGCAATTGACGAGATGACGCTGAGGATTCGCCATGGATTACTTGACATTCGTCTTACGGTTGAGGAAAACCTCAGAAAAACACAATTAGGTAATCAGACCAAGCGGGAATCGAACCTATGCTTGAGCGCAATTCCGGATCAGCAGGCAAACGTGCTACCGCCTGAACCAAGCCGATGGTTTCTGGGAGGTTAAAGATCACTGTTGAACAGTGTGAAGTCAAATCATTTTTTACTTTCTTTTATCGAAAATAATAGCATATCATGGAATTCAACAAGCTATTTATGACATTCAGGTGAAAGCAAAACGAAACTTCTCTGAAATACCAACTTACTATGGACAAGAACGTTTTCATTCATCTGCACCTTCATTTGATGTCTTATTCCCAAACGGGTTATCCTAGACAACCTACTCAATCAATTACTCCCTCAACTTACTATGCTTCAGCTCCAGAACCACCGCAACTTCCTCCTACTAAGTTGACTTTAATGACACTACACCCTGTCACTTTCAGATTTGAATCAAACTCTCTTGGCTCTCCCCAACATGAACCAGTCAAAACTCCGTCCCAGAATGTTAATCACATAGGCTACTCCGATAGTCAAAACCAGCACGTTTATGTCTTCTGTTTTTCTTATTATTTTTAATGAATTGAATAACAATTTTTATAGTATTTGTTGTATATATTTTGCATTCCTATGTTTTATTTTAAAATCATTTTTTTGGCTGATTTAAAATACTTGTTTTGATTACACTTGAATTAAAAGCATCATTTGGCAAAGTCGGCCTGAGTAGCATAGTTGGTATTGCGCTGACCTTCTATGCACAAGGTTGCGGGTTCGATCCCGGCCCAGGACGATGACATTTAAGTGTGTTTAAATGTGACAGACTCATGTCAGTAGATTTACTGGCATGTAAAAGAACTCCTGCGGGACAGAATTCCGGCACACCGGCAATGCTGATATAACCTCTGTAGTTTGCAAGCGTCGTTCAATAAACTATAATTTCTTTTTATTTGGGAACCAAATTTTGATTACTCGAAAAAAAAAATGTTTGCAGTTTTATTGTACGTGTTCCTTTATTACAATGCGACTTCGAATATTATTGATTTTTCTTTGTGTGATATTTCGAATTTTTTAACTATAATTCTCTCAATGTTTCATTATTTGTATTGCAATTAAAATATCCCCATTAAAGAAGCACATTATGTTGGTACTATGATTTAACTCATCTTGATAATTTTCTTTATTGCGCTGACAATTGCTGGGCAAACTTTTGGAATTATTTCTCCTATACTCTGTTTTGAAATTCGCAAAAGGTATTGAAGGCTTGTAAACGAATCCCCTGTCACCAAGAATCGTAAAGGCAGTGCGAACCTGGAATATTGACACATACAGACAATCAACCAAAAATACTGTTTTACATGCTTTGTTAATTACACAATAAAATTCTTCAAAGGGTGAATTGAGTTCAGTACAGTAAATAGGCCTACTGTCCTATCTTGACTACAGATTAGTTCTCTCACGTTGGTGGCTGATATTTTAGTTTGCCCCAATTTTTATCAATAATTCTCCAGAATTGGTGAAAAATCAGCTGAGTAGTCCTAAGGTTTTTATACTGGCCGCTTATTGAAAGTTTATTGCATTTAACAAATTACTCTCTAGCCGCTTCTTGTACAGTCTCTAGGTCTACGTTTCTTTCTGTTGAAAATATATCCTGTTACTACCAAACCGCAAATAGCAGTAACAAAGCTTCATCGTTCCATGGTCGTGCATCGTGCTAGATAGAATGGAACTAGAAAGGTGTTTGCGGCTTGCGCGCTGCTCAGATGGTTCGTATCGTGCGCACCGCTTGTTCGAGAGTCCACAATTTCCTCCGCGCCTTACATGTAATGCCGCGTTATTGCCGCAGCACGTCCGCGTATTCCCGGCTTAATATATTCGCGAGTGTAATTAAGATGTGTGACCACGAAAAGAGGCTGAATACTGTGAATATTCCCCTGGCCCGCGCAACAGAACGAGCTGCCCCTTATACAGGCGTATCTATGGCAACTATTAGAAATATATGAAAAGAATTGATAATTAAGAACGAATCAGGCTCTCAATCATGAATAAAATCACCGGGAAACGTCCAAGAACAAATGAAAGAAACGTGGAAATTGATTATTTTGACCTGTGTGTCATTCGAAGAACCGTGCACGAGTTCTATACTGTTTTTAGTGCTCACATGCCCTGTTATTAGGGAAAAATTAATTTTCGGTGGGGATTGAGGCACTCAGAAGGATTTTGCACAAAATTGGTTTGATGCGGTTGAAGTACAATGATTAGCGTAAAATATTAATAGAGAGACCGGACATCATATTTTGGTGCTTTTGTTATTTAAGGTCAATTGTAGATTTTCTACTTAGATGAAAGCTGAATGGACAGTAATCTCACGTTTCAGAAATGTTGGCAGGGCTCTAGAGTATTTCATATACATATTGTCCACCTACGCCTATATGGTTTGTTATTAATATATTAAATATATTGTTGCAATTTTGCTCGGGCATTTCCCTGAAGTTAGCTATGTTGATATTATATTAATTACTCATATTAAATATTTCACCATTATAAGTAATTTTATAAGGAAACATGCTGTGGGAATTTTTTGGGTTTCCCCTATTGGAAATTTAGAACATGTGAGATTAGTTTTGTCAAAAACAAAATCGTATAATGTCAAGAGCAAATCATTTGTTAGTGATGTCTTAAAATACCAGATCAAGTAGTTATACTTCTTAAGTGAGTTCAGCAGTACAGTATATTTAATTTGATTACTTTACAAATTTCATTCAATTCTACTAATCCCTAAATGTTATAGTATGATTCTTCTTTTCATTTATTATTATTGTAGTTGTATTATGATTTTTCCTTTTATTTATTTTATTGTATTTGTATTTCTGGTGGTGTGATGGCCTTAACTTCATCTCAATAAATAAATACACAATAAATAATAAATAATAATTTAATAAATATATATATAAATAAATAAAATTATCTACAATACTTTCCTTCTCTGAACACGTAAGTACGAATGGTTGTGTTTCTATCTCGCCAAAAATACGTTAGAAAACTAATATGCATATTGCTCTGGTAAATTGGGGGAATGTTTTCAGTATGATTGTACTTCCTTTCAGATTGCCGCTCTCACTGTTTCCTGCCATTCCAGTACCTTACTAGACTAGGCTGAACCGCATTACTCTCAGCTCTAAAGTCCTAAGAGGATGATAGTACATAAGTTAGTACTGATATGCGGTATTACCTGTCATAGAGAGCATGCATCTTCTGTTGCTTAAGTTTCATCGCGTTCTTATTAATGGCCCTCAAAATTACATGTCCATGACCTTGCGTATTTATATGAAGCGCATCCAATTGTTTTAGCAGTCAGCATGTACATAGTACTGATATGTGGTCTCGCCTATCACAGAGCACATGTTGATATTTAATAGTCCATCCCTTTTAGTAGTAGCCCTCGAAATGATATGTCTATGACCTTGACATTTTTATTTGAAGAGTTCCAATGTCGTTAACAATCAGCTGGTACATAGTTCAGTATACGGTGTTACCTGACTTACATCACATGCATCACTTGTTGTTGCTGTATAGTCAACCCGTTTTTAGTAGTGTAGGCCTACCTCAAGTTTACACATCACCAGAAATATTTTATATGAAGCGATTGCAATTGTCTTAATAATCATCTGGTACATAATAATTATATTATGTTTTACCTGTCATAGAGCACATGTATCTATTGTCCCTATTTAAGAGTAAAATCTTTTTTAGTATTGGCCCTCAACATTGCAACCATAAACTTGAATTTTTTTAATGAAGCGTTTGCAATTGTCTACATACATAATATTAAAATGCGATCTCACTTACCAGAGAACACATGCACATCTTGTTGTTATATAAGCATCAACCCTCTTCTAGTAGTGGTCTTCAAATATACATGTCCATTACCTTGGCATTTCAATGTGAAGTGATTGCAGTTCCGATAATAATCAGCTGGTTGACCAACATTGTACTTATATTCGGCCTTACCTGTCATTGAGAACATATATCTATTTTTGTTACTTAAAAGTGAACCACCTTTTCAGTAGTAACTCCCAAAAAACGTTCCATATCCTTGAATTTATTATATTAAGCGTTTGGAATTGAGTTAACAGCGTTATTGTACATAGTACTGATATGCGGTCTTACATTCCACATAGCACATGTTGTTGCTTAAGAGTCAATTACTTTTTAGCAATGGCCTTCAAAATTACATATCCATGACGTTAACATTTTTATAAGAACCGTTTGCAATTGTGTCAATAATTAGCTGGTAGGCCTACATAGAACTGATATGCGGTCTTATCTGCCTTAGCGTATATGCATCTCTTGTTGCTACTTAAATGTCAACTCCTTTTTCAGTAGTAGTCTCCAAAATATATGTCCATGTCCTTGAAAATTCTATATCAAACGTTTGTAACTGAGTTAACAATTAGCTGACACATTCCAATTTCATTCGATCTTACCTACCACAGAGCAAACTTTGTTACTTAAGGGTCAATTTTTTTTGTGGCCCTCAAATTTAAATATGTATGACCTTGACAGTTTAATATGAAGCGTTTCCAATTGTGATAACAGTTAACTGCTACGTACTGCTGATTTGCTGTCTTACCTACTATAGACAACATTCATCTCTAATTATTATCTAAGAGTGCACCCCTCTTCTAGAAATGGCTCTGAAGATTATTTACCCAAGAACTTGACATTTTTATATCAAGCGTTTGCAATTTTGTTAACAATTAGCTGGTAGGCCTACATAGTATTGATATGCGGTCTTACCTGCCATATACCACATGCAACTCTTATTTATTTCCTTGAAAGTCAACCTCTTTCTTTGTAGTAGCCATTCAAATGCACATGTTCAGGTCTTTTAATTTTTTATATCAAGTGTTTGTAACCGAGTTAAGTATCAGCTCGTACATTGTATTGATATGCGGTCTTACCTATCACTGAGAACATTTTGTTACTTAAGAGTAAATCCTTCTTAAGTAGAGCCCCTCAAAATTATATGTTCGTGACGTTGATATTTTTATATGAAGTTTCTGAAATTGTGTTAAAAATCAGCTGTTACATAGTACTCATATGCGATCTTACCTACTTTAGAGAACAAGTTGCTACTTATGAGTCAATTCCTTCCCAATAGTGGCCTTCAAAATTACATGTTCTTCACTTCGACGTTTTTATATGAAGCGTTTGCAAATTTGTTAACTATCGGCTGGTACATAATATTGATATGCGATCTTATTTGCCATTGAGCACATGCAGCTCTAGTTGTTGCTTATGAGTTAACCTCTCTTTTATTAGTGGCTCGCAAGTTTACAGATCCATGACCTTGACATTTGTGTATCAAGCGTTTGCAATTGTGTTAACAATCAGCAGGTACTCCTACATAGTAGTCATATTCGGACTTGAATGCCATTGATCAGATGGGCCTCTTGTAGTCACATAAATGTCAACCCCCCTTTAGTAGTAGCACTCAAAAGTACACATCCATGTCATTGACTTTTATATCAAGCGTTTGGAGCTGAGTTAACAGTCTGCTCGTACATAGTAATGGTATGCGGTCTTACCTACCACAGAGCACATGTTGTTACTTAAGAGTCAATTGATTTTCAGTAGTAATCCTCAATATACATATCCTTGCCCTTGAATTTATTTATATCATGCGTTCGTAACTGATTTAACAATCAGCTGTTACATTGAACTGAGATGCAGGTCTTGCCTATCACAAGGAACATGTTGTCAATTAAGAGTCAACCACTTTTTAGTAATGGCCATCATAATTGCATGCACATACTGTATATGAAACCTTTGCAGAAGAGTTAACAATTAGCTGGTGGATAGTCGTGTATGCATATTACCTACAGTAGAGCACATGTTGTAACTTAAATGATAATCACTTTCTAGTAGTGGCGCTCAAAATACATATCCATGAATTTAACATTTTTAAATGAAGTGTTGCACTCGTGTAGTAATTAGCTGGTACATACTAGTGATATGCGCTTTTTCCCTGCGACAGTGCACAAGCATCTCTTCTTGTTACTTAAGTGTCAACTCGTTTTAGTAGTGACCCACAAGATTACATGTCCATATTTTTAAAATATTTTTATGAAGCGTTAGCTATTGTGATATCAATCAGCTGGTACATAGTACGGATTAGCGGTCTTACCTGACACAGAGCACAATCATCTCTAGCTGTTACTTGAGTGTGAACCGCTCTTTTAGTAGTGGCCCCCATGTTTACATATCCATGACCTTGGCATCTTTATGTGAAGTGTTTGCAATTGTCTTAACAATCAGCTGGTAGGCCTACATTGTACTCTTCTGCAGTGTTATCTGCATATCTACTGTCATTCATAATCTTGACTTTGTTATATGAAGCGTTTGCAATTGTGTACATAGTAATAATATGCGCTTTTACCTACACATGCTGCTCTTGTTGTTACATATGATTCAACGTTTTTAACAGTGTCATTCAAAAATACACGAGCATTACCGTAACATATTTATGTGAAGCGCTTGCAGTTGTGTTGATAATCAGTTTGTAGGCCTATATAGTACAGATATGCGGTCTTACCTGCCATAGAGCATTATGTAACTATTGTTACTACTTAAAATGTACACCTATTCTAGTAGTACCCCTCTATAAACATGTCCATTTTGTCGAATTTTTTTTATAAAGGCTTTTGTTCTGAGTTAAAAATCTGCCGTTACATAGTGAAGATATGCGGTGTTACCTACCACATACCACATTCATCTCTTGTTGTTACCTACATTATCCTCAGCGACATTCCTCCTAGATGGTTATACGCTATTAAGGAATAATCGTTTAAATAAACAAGGGGGCGGGGTTGCTGCAAATGTTAGATCAGATCTCAATCCCAGTATAATATACACATCTCCTAGCGAATATGCTGGAAAACCTCAAATGGTATATGTAGAAGCCTTGACAAGCTTTCAGAAATGTCTTATTCGTGTAATTTACCAGCCCCCGAAGATTAACGATATGGCAGAGATCAGTGGCGGCTCATACATATTTAATGCATAGTGCAAAAATCAGTGGTATATCCAGGATACCCTAAGGGGGAGGGTAACTCTTTTTCCTACTATAAGCAATAATAATAAATGGGGATGTATACAGTTTTACAAGCATTGCAAAATCCAGCGGCAATTTGTGCCTGGGACATTTCAGATCATGCTTTTAGATGCTGAAAAGGACGAGCGAACATGAAGATTGCGCGCGCACCCCATTATATTTCTTATGGGATGTAGTGCCTGGCACAGATCCATCCTCCAAACACTGGTTACAACGTGTTTCGCTGCAAAGATCATATTGACGGTAGAGTTTGTGTAAGCGTAACTTGTTTCTCTCAGGTTTTGAGCGGAAAATATGAATTCTCCTTTTCCTTCTGTATTCTGGTAGTGCCATGGCACAACGGCACTACCTCTAAAGCCGCCCCTGGCAGAGATCGAGAGATCGTTTTGGAATTCATCACGGATTATGAACAAATCTTAATAATGTGTGATCTTAACGCAAAATTGTTAACCTCTGATTCGAACTATACTAGACATCTATTGACAATGTTCCAGGATCTTGATCTATTAGTCCTTCCCCTTGAATCCACTCACCATACCTAATCTTCCGAATACCTATTAGATTTAATTATTACGAAGAATGCAGACAAAGCACAAAAACAACGACAATGTGCGGCTTCGGGATTTTCGTAACATGATATTATTTATCTAGTATATTCTTTGAAGTATCCCAAGCCCACGCCTAAATCATAAGGTACCGTGACTTGAAACGTGTTCATGAAACCCAACCACTTGAAGACACAATGAAGATTCCTTGGGACCATACATACTGTTGACGAGAAAGTTGTTAAACTAAGTGAGTACATTAAAAATGCATATGACAAGAATGCTCCTATCAAATATAAACGGGTAAAAAAGGACACCTGCACCATGGATGACGGCTGACATACATAGTATGATTATGGACAGAAACGCTACATACAAAACATATAAACGTAACAAGACAGAAATCTCTTATAATTATTATAAACTCTTACGTAACAGAACTACTCAAGCCATTAGAAACGCAAATCTGAGACATTTTCATAACATCCTGAAGATGGGAGCTGACCCTTCCGAACTGTGGAGAAACTTACAGACAATTGGGTTAGGAAATCCCAGGACTCAGGTAGACAGTGTGCCAGTTTCGCTTGATGAACTAAATGATCATTATGCATCGGTACAGTCAATAACCTTTGATGCGGTCGACAAACAGCAGACAGCGGATTACAAATGACTCCAGTTCCGAATAGAGAAATATTTTTCTTCTCTTATGTCACAGAAACGGAAGTAAGGGCAGCAATAAAACCTATTTCTTCTAAAGGTGAATGTGTGGATAATATTAGTAAAATATTATTGAAGAAAATATTGGACATAATACTGCGGACATTAACACATATATTCAATGCCTCACATGTAACTTTTACCTACCGGAACCTCAGGAAGAAAGCCTTTATCCTCCGATCCCCAAAATTAAAACCCCATTATGTGCAAAAAATTTCCCTCCAATAAGTATCCTACCTGCTCTATCAAAAGCTCTGGAACGTATTGTTCACAAACTATTAATGAACTATATAACCGAACATGCCTTACGAGACGAATACAAATACGGGTTCAGAAATGGACATAGTACGACTATAGCACTACTAAAAGTGAATGAGGATATACGAGAAGCCATGTATGAATGTAAATTAACATTACTGACATTACTTGACTTCAGTAAGGCATTTGATACAGTTGACACGTACCTTCTATTATGTAAATTAAGACTTTTGAATCTTTCTGAATGTTCTGTTACCTGGTTTGAGTCCTACCTTCGCGAACGTCAACAATGTGTCATTACATAAGATTATTCTTCAAAATGGTGTGTCGTGAAATCAGGAATTCAAAAGGATCAGTTCTAGGACCTTTAATCATCATGATCTATAAGAATGTCGTGACTAATATGATAAAACACTGCAGATACCATATGTATGTTGACGACTTGCAAATTTATTTGCATTTCCACCCTGACGAGATTAGTGACACAAAAACAAAATAAACCAAGATTTCAATTCGATTTCAATGTGGGCGCACAAATTTGGATTAGGATTAAATCCAGAGAAATCGCAAGGAATCGTAATGGGACATAATCGTCTACGAAGCACTCTTGATAGTAGTAATATACCATGTATTATATTGAATGGGATTATTGTAAAATACAGTGAAACAATTAAAAATCTTGGCATTTTAATGGATCGCGATCTAAATTGGAACATTCAAGTGACACACATTTGCAAAAAAACATTTTCTCAACTTCCACTCCTTGTTCCATATGAAAGAATTTCTACCACTTAGTGTAAAAAACAATCTTATTCAGACACTTATAATGCCCCATTTTGATTATTGGGATTCCTTGCTAACTAATGAAGGTTCACTCTTAGCTGAAATCAACGACTTATTCATAATGTGTGCATACGATTCATCTGCAATACTCGTAAATTTGACCATATAACACCTTCCCTCCAGTTACTTTCATGGGTGCGTCTGAAGGAACGAAGAACATTACAATCATTGTCTCTTCTGTTTAGAATCATGCATAATTCTATTCCGAATTATTTGTTATCGCGCTTTTATTTTCTTACAACTATTCGAAACCGACATCAAGCACTTCTTTCTATCCCTCATCATAGAACGTCTTTATACTCATCTTCCTATACTGTAGAAATATCTCGCCTATGGAATTCATTACCTAATGTCGTCAAGGACGGCCGGACTTTATCACAATTCAAAATTAAATTGGAAAATTTTGTCTTAGTTAATGCTTTAGGTATTACTAGTGTTATTGATTTGTCCCTTATTTTTAATCTAGATTAATACTGTTTTACAAGTTTCTTGTTTATGTTAGTTAATTAGTTAGGATACAATTAATTAATCCTTTAAAGTTCATGTGACTGCAACGTGTGTATCTTTTTGTGTTTCTTTTCGTTGTTTATAGTGTTTTCTTTCTCTCTCTTTACTTCTTGTGTAGCTTCACTTTGTATATAGTGATTTTTTTTGTTTATTTCCATTATTGTATTTGTATTCCTGGTGTTTTGGAAGAGAAGGCGTGATGGTCTTAACTAAACCATAATAAATAAATAAAGAAATAAGAGTTAATCAGTTTTCAGAAGGGGTTCTCAAGTTTACATATCCAAGAATTTACTTGAAGCGTTTTCAATTGTGGTAAGTATCTGCTGGTACATAGTACAGATATGCGGTGTTACCTGCCGTAGAGCACATGCATCTCTTATTGTTACGTCAGAGTGAACCACACTTTAAGTAGTGGCCCTCAAGATTACATTTCCTTGACCTTGACATTTATGTACGATGCGTTTGCATTTTGTTTTGACAATCACCTGGTAGGCCTACATAGTAACGATATGGGGTATTACCTCCCATAGAGCACATGCATTTCTTGTTGTTACTTAAAATCCATTTGTTTTTAGTAGTAGCCCTCAAATGTACATGTCCACGTCCTTGACGTTTTTATATCAAACGTCAGGAGCTGAGTTAAGTCAGGTAGTACATAGTACTGATACGCGGTCTTACTTATGACAGGGCACATATTGTTACTTATGATTGACTCTCTTGTTAGTAGTGGCCCTCTTAATTACATGTCCATGACATTGACATATTATAAGCATCTCTTGTTTTTACATAATATCAACCCATTTTTAATAGTAGCATTCGAATGCACACAAATTTGTCTTTGACGATTTTATATCAAGCCATTGAAACTGTGTTAACAGTTTGATGGTATATAGTACTGATTAGCGATCTTACTCAACACAGAGCACATGTTGTTACGGACGAGTCAATTCCTTTCCAGTGGTAGCCCACAAGATTAAATATCTATGACCTTGACTTTTTATATGAAGCATTAGAGTTTGTTAAGATTCAGATGGTACATGATTCTGTACGTGGTCTTACCTCCCACAGAACACATGCAACTTCTGTTTTTACTTAATAGTGAACCCCTCTTTTAGTAGTGGCCGTCAAGATTGCATGCCTATAAAACTGAAATTTTTTATGAATTCTTTGCAATTGTGTTAAAAATCAACTCGTATATAGAACTGACATGCGATCTTACTTGCCATAGAGCACATGCATCTATTGTTGTTACTTGAAAGTCAATCCCGTTTTCAGTAGCAGACCTCAAATATACATGTGCATGTCATTTTATAATAAACGTTTGCTACTCAGTTAACTGTCAGCTGATACATAGCACTGTTATGCAGGCTTAAATACTGCAGGGGACATGTTGCTACTGATGAGTCACTTCCTTTTTAGTAGTGGCCCTCATAATTCTATGTCCATGACATTGATACTTTTATATGAAGCGTTTGCATGTGTGTTATTAATCAGCTGGAACATAGCCATCATATGCGGACTTACCGGCAATAGAGTACACGAATCTCTAGTTGTTACTTAAGAGTGATCGCCGGTCGTGCTTGTGGCCTTTCAAGATTACATGTACATGACCATGACATATTTACGAGGCGTGTCCAGAAAGTAAGTTTCCCTATTTAAAAAAAACACTCACTTTCATGAAAACATTTATTGGCAACAGGTACAGAAATGTTTTAGCTATTTTTTCAACATAGCCACGACACTTGTATCGTGGGATCATCTTTTGTATCCCTCTGTCGTAGAACTCTAGCGCCTGTGAATGGAACCAGCGTGTGACAGATGTCTTCAGCTCTTCGTCGTTGCCAAAACGCTCACCGGAGGACAGGAATTTCTTGAGTTGCAAGAAAACATAATAATCGCCGAGAGCAAGATCAGGATTGTAGGGTGGTTGATCAAACAACTCCCAGCCAAATTCCCTCAAAACAGCTGCTGTGCGCCCAGCCGTATGTGGACGAGCATTGTCATGGAGGATCATAACATCTGCAGTAAGCTTTCAACGCCTCTTGTTTTGAATGGCACGTCGCAATTGTCGCAGTGTTTCACAGTAACGGTCAGCGTTCACTGTTTCACCTCTTGGAATGAAGTCAATGAGCAGAATGCCCTTCCTGTCCCAGAATACCGTGCACAGCATTTTCCGAACCGAGAGCGTCTGTTTGAATTTCGTCCTTACCGGAGTTCCACTATACCGCTAATGCATTGACTGCTGCTTGGTTTCCGGGGTGAAGTGCGAAATCCAAGTCTCATTGCCCGTGACGATCCTGTCGAGGAACTCGTCGCCGTCATCATGATATCGTTGCAGAAATTTCGGTGCTGCTCCTAAACGTTGCATTTTGTGTTCGGGTGTCAGATTTTTCGGCACCCACCTGGCACACACTTTTTTGAACAACAGGTGCTTAGTGACAATCTCATGCAACAAGGATCGCGATATATATGCGGAAATTGTCTCCTCAACTCCGTAATCATGGAGCGACGGATCTCCATGATGCACTGCCGCACCAGCTCAACACGATCATCATTGATGAGGGACGGTCGCCCACTGTGCTCTTCGTCATGGACACATTGACGACCTTCGGAAAACTGCCTACACCAGCGACGCACCATCTGCTTACTCATGATGTTCGGCCCATAGACCTGAGAGAGCTGCCGATGAATTTAAATTGGCTCAATGCTTTGTAAATTAAAGAACTTTATCACCGACCGAACCTCGCAGGCAGCGGAAAAAGAATAAGAGCTTCCATTTCGGACCAATGCTGCCACGCTACTGGCACCAGGCGGGACTTGTCCGGGTGGCATATGATGCATACGTCATAGATCTGTTACGCATGCGGAATTGACACGGCTAATTACGTTTACTTTCCAGGGGAAAAAATCGGGAAACTTACTTTCTTGATGCGCCTCGTATATCAATCGTATGAACACTCTGCTGGTCGGCCTACATAGTACTGAAATGCGCTCTCAACTGCCATAGAACACAAGCATCTATTGTTGTTAATTAAAATTCAACCCCTTATTTAGTAGTAGTCCTCAAATGTAGATTCCATGAATTATTTTTATCAAGCGTTTGGAACTCAGTTAACAATCGGCTGGTACTTAGTACTGATATACGGTCTTAACTTCCACAGTGGACATGTTGTTATTTACTTATTCAATCCCTTATTACCAGTTGGCCCTCAAAATTCTATATCCATGAATTTGACATATCTATATATGAAGTGTTTTTAATTCTGTACATAGTACTGACATTCGATCTTACCCGACTTAGAGCACATGCACCTCTTGTTGTTACACAAGAGTCAACCCGTTTGTAGTACTGGCCCTCAAGATTTCATGTACATGACCTTAAAATTTTTATATGGATCGGTTGGAATTGTGTTAACAATCAGTTGGTACATCTGATATCCGGTCTTAACTGCCATAGAGCACATGTATCTATTGTTGTTACTTAAATGTCAACCCCTTTTTAGTAGTAGCTATCAAAAGTACATGTCGATGTCCTTGATATTGTTTTTCCCAAGGATTATGATAAGCAATCATAACTTTGTTATGACCATAAGCAATATTTTTTAAATTTATTTGAAAGTAATGAAATCGTACTTATTAAAATATTCACTTGAAGACATGCCTTTGACTTACGACAGAGATCGCTTCCTGCTTAGACAGATTACCGTACAGTTTACCGACGTCACCAGAAGCTGAAAGTCCAGTCCTTGAACAAGACAGAAATGCGTACGCTTACATTTTACTCGTAGCACGAAATCAGTCTTAGCAACAGCTGACTTATGACGATAGGTTATGCAGCGTCTCTCGCGAGACATTTTAATTGGCCAATCATTCAGAACCCCGGATTTCTATTGGGTAAATAAAAAACAGAGATTCAGTCGTGAGAGTTCCTTAAATCTGTATTGTTCTAAGTGACGACCGAAAACGCCGATCTGAAATAATGGTTAAGAATCAGAAGCGTGGTGTTTAGTGAATGCAATACCGTCTTTTTAGAAGATTCGCGGGTAAAACAGCGTCACTCTGTTACGTCACAAAGGACGCGGTTCCAGAACTTATAACTGGACATGAAACGTCCAAAACGCGGTCATTAGTTATTGGTCAAGACAGCGGTCATGCAGTAGCGGTCGTAACTTCCCGATGCCGAAATCCAGAAAATGACATCAGCTGCGAACAGCACCAGGATTCGCCCTACTATTTATTGTAAGTAAAATCATCAGTTCAATCTAGAGACTTTTCATTTAACTAGTTCATCATGGGACTTTAGAATGAACAGAAATTTTCATACTTTCTAAATCATTCAACCTCAATATTTAATAATCTGTCTGTAGTAAATTGATATCTTGTTAATAAACTTAGTAATAGCGAATTTCTACACTTGTGATTATTTTGAAAGACTGAGATCACATTCTAAGTAGGAGTCCCTCCTATCCATAAGCAAGTACAGTTTATAAATCATATCAGAGAGTTAGGAAGTATAACGCAGTGTCTGATTCGTTTGTGTTTTCTTAATATTGATTATAACTCGTGATTATCTCAAAGATAAGCCATCCGCCCTTGTCGTGGTAAGTGGCACGACAAATTACTGGTGTCAGATATGATAGAGCTCAACAATAAATTTTGGTGTCAGATAAGGTATAATAAATACTGGTGTCAGAATTCGTAAAAAAAATTAGTGTCAGAAATGGGCATAACAAAAATTTGTGTCAGTAGTGGGATACGAAGCGAACTGTTCATAGACGTGTTCTATTCAATTGCGACTAAGTGACGATCGCACAATATAAGTATTTTGGTATCAGAAATGTTGGATTCGACGCGACTTTCTCTAGACTCTCTCAGTGAAAAATTTAACTTTTCGATTTAATGTGACCTGAAAAAATCACAGGTTTTCGGTTTTCCAAGTGTAGATGCAATCTGAATTAATATTGATGATAAAAGGGTAATTGTATTAATGCTTACTTACTCTGTAGTGTATTTCAATGCTTCTAGTGAAATAGAATGCGATTTTTTTACCACTAAAGTGATAAAATTAAGTGAAGTTCGAACCGAGCAGCTTGAGCGAGCATATGTCCCTTAACGTATAACTATACATAACCATAATGTACGCGCAGTGTATTGAATTCATTATTCCGATAGTTATGCATTCATTTCTTTAATTGAATACACAAATTGATAGCGGTCTTTTTTTCTGAACTTTTGCCAATATTATCAGCACTTTAATATGTTTTGCTTTGAAATAATTTATTTAACAATTTGTAAATTTTATTTAAACGTGTTAGAAGTTGGAAAACCTTGAGCAAATTATAGACCGGCTAAAAGCTGAATTAGCAGCAGTTCACGCATCATGAGTTCGTATTAAGTATTTAACAATTGCTAGTTCTTTGAAAGAATGGAATGGATTACCTAATAGCCTTCCAGTCCGTGAATTCTTTAATAACGTAAATTCTGCAGCTAAAATGGGAAATTTGGATGATGATGATGGCAAATGGCTCATCGTCAAACTAAAGGAAATTGGCCCTGCATCCGAATTCTTAAATATTAGACCAGATTTGATTGAAGATGGCGCTACATATGAAAATCTTCAAATCGCATTTGAAGAACGTTTTAAAGAAAAGCTTCCAGATAATTTCCATTATACTCAGTTACAAACCGCATCTCAAAAGAAAGGAGAAAATCCTGAAGCATTTTCCGATAGAGTAAAAGCCCTCAGCCTAAAAACAATTAAAGATGCAGGAAACGAAACCAAACGGAAAATATTAGCTGAAGAAGCGGACAGACGCCTTCTAGCAGCTTATATCGCTGGCTTGAAAGGTGAAGTAGGAAAACAGGTGCAACTCGGAATGGCTAAGAATATGAAGGACGCCATTCAATTAGCTGTAACTGCCTACAATATAGAAACAAATGTAGGGAATAGGCACGAAGCAATCCCTAGAAACGTTTTCTCAGTAAACGACCAGATAACTTGCTTTAGTTGTAACAAAAAGGGACACATGTCTAGATATTGTCGCAGCAAACGACAACAGATGAAGGGTAATTACTCTGCTTACACAGCTCAGTCTCGAACAGCACAATTTCAAAAGGGAAATAATTCCAAACCCTCTGAAGCAGTTAGGAGTTATAGAAAACCACTTGTCTGTTTTAATTGTAAGAAAGAGGGACACATTGCCAAATATTGTAGAAGTAAGAAGAATGTTTTTCAAAAAACAAGCTAATAATTTGGTAAACACAACCGCCTCAATGTGCGCCCAGGCAGAGAGGCAATAAAGCTACCTTCTCTCCTTTCCATGGTAAGACCTCACACAGAAGCTCTCATGGTAGAAGTAAAAGTGGACGGGATTAAACATAAATGGTTAATCGATACAGGTGCCACAGTATCGATAGTACAACCAGGTGTAGCAGGAACACCGGTTAGTCATCGCAAATGGTAGTGATAGGGGTAACGGGACATCATCTTGAAATCGAGAGATCTCAAATGATTGAATTTGAATTTAATAATGGCGTGCGAAAGCGGCACGAGTTTTTAGTGTGTCCAATGTTGTTTGGACCGGAGGTATCAGGCATCCTCGGTCTTGATTTTATGAGAGAAAATAGTATTTCTCTAGATGTTCTCACTGGTAGACTGAAAACTGATGGAAGATGGGTAAACCTGATAAACGAATCGACGCGTTGCGAAAGGATAGGCGTGTTCGAACCCGGTATGGCCACCTGGAAACATTCGTCGACCCACAAACAATCTGTTTTAAACGTGAGTCCGCCATATCAAGTAGAACGTGTTCAGAGGGAACAATTAATAAGTCCTAGGACAACCTAGTCTCTTCAGAAGCTTAACATGTCTGATGAATTAAATTTATTTAATAGTAAGAGAGTTACTATTCCGCCTAGAAGTGAAGTTACGTTGTTGGGTAATTTTAATAAGACATTGTGGAGCAATAGCTCACCACTATTTCAGAAGGGTATTTCGACTCCGGTACCCATGGTAATGGACCCCAATGATTTTGGTATTAACGGAGTGTATATTTCTCGTATGTTAGTGCAGGTCGACCCAAGTGAACAATTTCCCAAGGTTCCGGTGAAACTTATAAATTACTCAGGGGAAGCAGTAGAAGTACCTCGAAATAAGTTGCTGGGTACTACTCAGGTAGTCTCAGTCGAAGACAAAGAGATACGAGAATTTGATAGTGAGAACAATGCTGTTGATGTAGTCAGTTCCGTACGTGTGAAAGATGAATTAGAGTTCTCTCCTAAGGCAAACCTGCTAGAAAGCATAGATTTAAGTCACTTAGAAGATGACGAGAGAAGAGTTATTAAGAACGTTCTTATGGAATACAAGGACGTATTTCAGGACCCTAAGGAGAATAAGTATGGTCGCACTAGCAAAGTAAAACATAGGATCGATACAGGGAACGCGCATCCTATAAAGAAAAACCCTTATAGATTGCCACATAAGTATAAAGAAGTAGTGAAGGAGATGATAGAAGACATGTTAGAAATAAACATAATTCGACCCTCATGCAGTCCATGGAGTGCACCGATTGTGTTAGTACCAAAAAAATCTCCCGACGGTTGCGATAAAATCCGGTTTTGTACTGATTTTCGTGGTTTAAATTCAGTTACTCACGGTGATTCATACCCCATCCCCAATATAGTTGAAACATTAGAAAGTCTCTCTGGTACAAAGTATTTTAGTAAAATCGACCTTTACAACGGCTTCTGGCAAGTGGAAATCGAAGAAAAATATAAAGAAAAGACAGCATTTAGCACGCTACCAGGTTCTTATGAATATAACAGAATGACTTTTGGTTTGGTTGGAGCCCCAAGTACATATCAGAGATTAATGGACAGAGTACTATCCGGCCTAAAGGGCGTATCTTGTTTTGTGTATATTGATGGCATCGTCCTGTACAGTTCAACCATAGAAGAGCATGCTGAAAGACTTCGAGAAGTTTTACAAAGATTAAGAGATGCAAACTTAAAAGCACACCCTGTGAAGTGTACATTTGCCGTGCACGAAATCGACTATCTCGGACATGTAGTAGATAGAAATGGCATTCGCCCAGATCCAAAGAAAGTACAAGCTGTGCAAGAATTTCCGATTCCTAAAAATGTTAAAGAAGTCCGCTCATTTCTTGGCTTAGTTGGTTACTATCGCAGGCACATAGCAGATTTTGCTGATATTGCAAAACCACTTACCGAACTTACAAGAAAAGATAAACAATTTTTATGGCTAGAACCACAACAAGAATCCTTTGACATATTGAAAAAAGCCTTGTGCAATGAACCTATTTTGAAATATCCCGATTTTAAACAACCGTTCATTTTAGCGACTGACGCCTCAGGGGTTGCCCTCGGAGCAGTGTTATCTCAAAAGGTTGGTTCGGAAGAGCATCCCGTAGCATACGCCTCTAGAGTTTTGAATAAAGCTGAACGAAATTATATTACGACAGAAAGGGAATTACTAGCACTTGTATGGGCTACGAAACACTTTCGTTGTTATCCATATGGTCATGAGTTCATAGCAGTGACCGATCACGCAGCTCTCCGCTGGTTAATGAGCTTAAAGGAATCAAATTCTAGATTACTTCGTTGGACTTTAAGACTTTCTGACTTTCCATTCCAAGTCCAATACAAACCCGGTAAACGTCACCAAAACACTGACGCTTTATTCCGAACTCACAATGTTTTCGCTATAAAAAGTGAACAGTTAGACAGTCAATCACTCAAAAATCTTCAGATAGCAGAACCAAAGTACTTAGAATGGATAGCAGATACCGAAAGATTTAAGTTAGACGAAGACGGTATTCTGTTTCGTTTCGATACAAAGCAATTGAACTCAGAGCAACGGTTAGTTGTTCCTTGTCCTATAAGAAATTTGATTTTGAATACTTACCATGATACTCCTATTGGAGCACACCAAGGTCAAAAACGTACATTCGAATTGCTTAGGCAGCGATTTTACTGGCCGAATATGAAAACCGATATTGAAAATTATATCGCGAAATGTGTGTCTTGTAACAAGAGAAAGACGGGTAGACACCCTATAGCTACATTACAGAACTTTTCTACTTGTTTAAAGCCTTTTGAACTAGTAAGTATGGACATAGTTGGTCCATTTCCCAAAACAACTTCAGGTAACACATATTTGTTGACTTTTATGGACGCTTTCACAAAGTATAGCGAAGCAATCCCGATTCCTGATCAGACTGCTGAAACAATAGCTAGAGAATTTGTTACGGAGATAGTAGCACGACATGGCACCCCGAAAAAGCTACTTGCAGATCAGGGTAGAACCTTTTGTCTAAATTATTTAAAGCAGTTTGTAAATTGTTACAAATTCAAAAAATACAAACGAGTCCGTATCACCCTATGTCGAATGGCTTAGAGGAACGCAGTTATCAAACGTTCACTAACATGTTATCACATTTTGTACGTACAGATCAGAAAGATTGGGACAAATGGATAGCGATAGTCCAGATGGCGCACAGGAGTACACCGCACTCCGTAATGGGATATTCCCCACATTTTTTGCTTCACGGTAGTGAAATGCAGCTCCCATTTCCTATCGATATCGTACTGAAATTTTCGAGAAGTGACATAACCGACGACCATATTGAAGTTTTAGCAGATAAACTAGAAACAAGGTAGTAGAAACCGAATAGTTCGAAGTAAGACCGCACAAGCAAAGCAGTATAACAAAGATCCTAGAGTAAAGTTTCGTTGTCTCAAAGTAGGAGACTTTGTATTTCTACACTCTCCAGCAATTAAGAAAGGTGTAACGAAAAAATTGTCGAAACCATAGATTGGTCCATTTCAGGTTGTAGAGAAACTAAATTAAGTGAACTACAGAATTAATTCAAAGATAGTAGAACACAGGTAGTGTATCTAAACCGGTTGAAATTATGTCCCCCAGGGTCTGAAATTAAAGAAGTCAAGTTTTGTCCCCGGCAAGCAGATGAAGACAGTAGTTTCAGTGAAGCGGAAACTATCGAAATAATTAGAGACGACCCGAAGTCGTACGAAACTCCCCGTGAGGAACCAGCAGCGGCGGATAGTAAGTCTACTAAGATGATATTCCTCTTAGTCAGTTACAAGTTCCCCAGAGTGATGATTTCGATGAGGAAGATAACGTACCATTAGCACAGTTAAGGGATCAATTACAGACCGCACCGAGAAAGGTAACCACACAAACTAATGACCCTACCATGACAAATTCTGATGTGACGTCTCCTTCCTATGTGTCCTCCCGCCGTGAATATGTGAATTCAAATGATGATTATTATGACGATGCTAATTTAGATAATGATGAACCCGTGGCACAGAATAGTGATGAAATATCCTGTCATAGATATAATTTACGCTCCAGACCGATTGATTGGATTGTTTTATTTCAGATTGTACACTCGCTACAACACTCTTGCTCACGATAGTAGCTTGAGATTCAGTAATAAGATAATGCAGAGAGTAACCGAAATTGAATGCACTCTTATTGAATTTAGGCAATATATAACCGCTATGGATAAACTCTGTACTTTGCCGTCACAAGTGATAGGCAATTTTATGCTCTCATGGAAGAGAATGATCTATCTCAAAGTAGAGGTGAAATGTATATGTTATGTCCTCCAGATGTTGTTATTTTTTCAGCCTCCTTGCAATTACATTGTTTAGCAGCTTTATTTTTTTTTTGGAAAATCCCAGGAAGCAACGAACCCAGTTGGACCCCACAGGTGACCTGTATGGTACTGACCTGTATGGTACAGACCGTACCAGAAGAATTATTGGGTGTGCAGCGTACCTGCTACCGTACGTATGACTAGAAGTTGTCGTAACCAAAACGCAACACGACCGTCAACTTCTACATTTATTATCCAAGGGACAGGTATTATTAATGTATCTGCAAACTGTCATTTTTATTCTGATCAGTTTAAACTGTTTCCCCATGTTTTTTAAAATCTGTATCCAGTATATGAGCCTAACGATGTTATTGTCCCTGATATAAATTCTGAAATAGTTCATCCAGATCTAAATCTATCTGAACAACATGTCATTACTTTAAAGATATGCTTCCAAATATTAAAGATTTTGATAATGATGGTATAACCATAGAGAAATTACAAGAGAAAATTAAAAGTGTGAAATCTAAAGTAGAAGTATCCCCCACACAAGAAAGTGCAAACACCTGGCTAATAGCTTTAACCATAACAGGAATTATATTGTGTCTTGCTTGTATGCTACAGACATACTGACAATGTCCACGTCTTCATGGTGTCCGGTTATATCAGCTCACCCGCAAACAACCGGAGACAGCAGAACCTTCACGAGAAGGCCAGAACGAGATGGAGCTTGGCCCAGTGCAAGAAACCAGAACTCCCATCCCTACTGCGAGGAAAGCAGATACACCAGCCGATGTCTGCGCTGGCCCAGCTTCAACCATCACAGTCTTCGCCGGACCTAGATTTGTCTCCAGGTTCTAGATACTACTCTTCGTTATGCAACAGTCATCTCTTCGTCTCAATGAAGAAAACTTTTATTGAAGAAGATTATTTTGTTTACTGATCACTTTTGTAAATTACATTAATGTTCTTGTATGTAACATGTAAATTCTAACTCTCAGATGATGCCATACACATGCATAACACGCTACAGATCGGAGATTCATAACGTTAGATCGGCATATCACCTTGCAATGAAAAAAAAAATGAGTAAATATTATCGAGTTAAATGACATACAGCCCGCAATGTTATAAATTAAAATATCGAGGAACTCAGTTTATATTACATTATGCCACGTTACGTAAATAGAGTAATCATCAAATGCATAGATATATCATATTTATTACTGTAAATAGCAGCAGTCCTACCGCCATTATGACATCAATGTCAGAAATTATATCGATTTTGAACTATTGCTTATGAAAGTCAAAATCCTTGGCACTTCGACACCCCCATAAAGATTTTTCTTATAATTTGTAAAGTGAATGATAAAACACTAGCTGACAAGACACAGACGATCCAAATCCTTAATAAGAATGAGTGATGACCTCTGGAACGGATTAAAATCCTACAAGCCTGAATGATTCTATAGGCTACTGGCGAGGGAACTAAACCCCGTAAGCCTAACAGGAAAAAGTCTACTAAGACTTTTGTGATAGTCATATTTCATGGGATATGACATGTCTTGCCATTAATTTGATTAGGAGTAAAAGCACGTGCCCATTACGGTATCGTCTTTTAAAAAGAAGAGAGCATTGTTGTGCCCAAGGATTATGATAAGCAATCATAACTTTGTTATGACCATAAGCAATATATTTAAATTTTTTTTTTTAAAGTAATGGAATCGTATTTATTAAAATATTCAATTGAAGACATACCTTTGACATACGACAGAGATCGCTTCCTGCTTAGACAGATTAACGTACAGTTCACCGACATCAGCAGAAGCTGAAATTCCAGTCCTTGAGCAAGACAGAAATGCATACGCTTGCATTTTACTCGTAGCACGAAGTCAGTCTTAGCAACAGCTGACTTATGACGATAGGTTATGCAGCGTCTCTCGCGAGACATTTTAATTGGCCAATCATTCAGAACCCCGGATTTCTATTGGGTAAATAAAAAACAGAGATTCAGTCGTGAGAGTTCCTTAAATCTGTATTGTTCTAAGTGACGACCGGAAACGCCGATCTGAAATAATGGTTAAGAATCAGAAGCGTGGTGTTTAGTGAATGCAATACCGTCTTTTTTAGAAGATTCGCAGGTAAAATAGCGTCACTCTGTTACGTCACAAAGGACGCGGTTCCAGAACTTATAACTGGACATGAAACGTCCAAAACGCGGTCATTAGTTATTGGTCAAGACAGCGGTCATGCAGTAGCGGTCGTAACTTCCCGACGCCGAAATCCAGAAAATGACATCAGCTGCGAACAGCACCAGGATTCGCCCTACTATTTATTGTAAGTAAAATCATCAGTTCAATCTTTAGACTTTTCATTTAACTAGTTCATCATGGGACTTTAGAATGAACAGAAATTTTCATACTTTCTAAATCATTCAACCTCAATATTTAATAATCTGTCTGTAGTAAATTGATATCTTGTTAATAAACTTAGTAATAGCGAATTTCTACACTTGTGATTATTTTGAAAGACTGAGATCACATTCTAAGTAGGAGTCCCTCCTATCCATAAGCAAGTACAGTTTATAAATCATATCAGAGAGTTAGGAAGTATAACGCAGTGTCTGATTCGTTTGTGCTTTCTTAATATTGATTATAACTCGCGATTATCTCAAAGATAAGCCATCCGCCCTTACTGGTGTCAGATATGATAGAGCTCAACAATACATTTTGGTGTCAGATAAGGTATATTAATTACTGGTGTCAGAATTCGTAACAAAAATTGGTGTCAGAAATGGGCATAAAAATATCTTTAAATCTAAGGTTTGGAATTGAGATAAAAATTAGCTGGTACATAGTACCTTATGAGATTTTACCAGCAAAGGAGCACATGTATCTCTTGTTACTACTTAAATGTCAACATTTTGTCAATGATGGAAATCAAAAGTACATGCTCATTACCTAGATATTTTCTTATTAAGTGTTAGGAAATGAGTTAACAATCAGCTGGTAGGCCTGTCTTCTATTTGATCACATAGAGCCATAGAGCACATGCATCTCTTAATGATCCATAAAGGTCAACTTGTTTTTAGTAGTGGCACTCAAATTTACATGTCCGTGAACATTAACTTTTATAGGATGCGCTTGTAATTTTGTTCACAATCAAACTGGTATACATTACTGATATGCGGTCTTACCTTCCACAGAGCACATGTTGTAACTTAAGAATCAATCAGTGTTTATATTGCCCCTCAATATTACATGTCCATGACCTTGATATATTTTTTAATAAGCGTTTGCAATTGTGTTAAAAATCAGCTGTCACTGTCTTCCTCGGACGAGTTTTACGTTGGGACCTGAGGTATTCTTGCCATCGGTGCAGAGGGTTTGCAGGTAGATTATTTTGTTGCTACAGCCAAGCCGAGCCGAGCAGAGTGGGATGTATTAATCGTCCAAATATATACAGTCTTCAGTTTGTAGTAGTGTGTGACTGTGAGCACGTGTTAGGTATTCTATATACGAGTGAAATGTTGAATAAAATATGTGGAACAATTCAGAGCGAAGCGCGTAATATAATCGCGAGTGTAATTAAAATGTGTGACCACGACAGGAGGCTGAATACTGTGAATATTCCCCTGGCCAATGCAGCAGAACGAGCTAGCGCTTATACAGGCGTACATATGGCAACTATTAGAAATATAAGAAAATAATTGATAATTAGAAACTCATCAGGCTCTCAATCGTCAATAAAATCACCGGGAAACATCGGAGAACAAAAGAAAGAAACTAGGAAATTTATGACTTTGACCTGTATGTCATTCGTAGAACTGTACACGAGTTCTATACCTTTAATAAGATAGTGCGCACATGCCGTGTAATTAGGGGAAAAAAATAACTTTCGGTGGGGATTGAGGCAGTCAGAAGAATTTTGCACAAAATTGGTTTCATGTGGTTGAAGTGCAATGCCAAGCGTAAAATATTAATAGATAGACCGGACACCGTATTTTGGCGCGCTAGTTATTTAAGGTCAATAGTAGATTTTCTTTTTAGATGAAAGCTCAACGGACAGTAATCTGACTTTTCAGAAATGTTGGGAGGGCCCTAGATTAACCGGCATATGTGCAGATGGAAAGGCTGCTAACCGTCTGATTATGGATCATGTGGCATCACGGTCAGGCTTTTTAAATAACGCCTCGCTGGTGTATAAAGCAGGTACAGTATCACTGTTGGGGATTATCATAGCCAAATGAACAGTAGAAATTTTAAGAAATTGGTTCGCGAAAACTTACTTACATGGCTCCCGTCTGACTCTGTCGTCGTCCTCGATAATGCGCCATATCATAATGTTCAAGTGGATAATCCTCCAACTAAAAATACTGTAAAGTCAGATATGTTGTCATGGTTGCAGTGACAGGGTGTTTTGTGCAACATAAGTATCCGGAAGTATCAATTCTAAGAGTTGGTTGTAATTAATAAGCCGAGGAACAAGATTTTCAAAATCGTCGAACTTCTGAAATCTCATGGACATAGAACTCTTCTTCTATTACTTCTATATAATTGTGATTTACCCCTACTGTGTTGGCATGGGCTAAGCTAAAGAGATAATGTGCGTGAGAATATAGACATGCCATTATATAGAGATTCAAGGAGTTAACTAGTCTGGGAATCGAATCAGTGACTACAGACGACAGGGAAGGCTACTGCAATTTATGTCGAGAGTTTAGAGAAGCGTTATTGGGATCGCGAAGGACTTGTTTCTGATGTGGTCGATCCCATAATAATCGAGAATCCGAAGGGCGACGAAAATTCCTCATGTGATGAAAATTCTAGCGATTCTGAAGATGATCATCATTCCTACAGTGACTCTGGAGAGGATTCCTCGGACTCAAACCTTGCTCGACCTCTTTAAGCTAAGTCTATCAACATTTATTATATCAATTATATTTCTGAATCTGCGGCAGTATTAAAATGTTTCATATACATATTGCCCACTTAGCCCTATATGGTTTTGTTATTAGTATATTAAATATATTGTTGCAATTTTTGCTCGGGGATTTCTCTGAAGTTAGCTATGTTAATATTATATTAATTACTCATATTAAATATTTGAAGGGTTGATAGGGAAAACAACCCATGTCAGTTTTAGCCGAAAATGAGATATTGGTACTAATGGAAAGCTAAAAACATGTGGCGTCTGTGTATGCTTAAAATAGAAGCAATATATTTATAAAGTATTGGGGTATTTATACCTATACTTTACGTTTCTTCTCCTTTTTACATAACGAGATATAATGTTTTTCGCTCCCCTGAAAAAAGTGTTTTTTTGACATGGGTTGTTTTTCCTATCAACTCTTCATTTCACCATTACAAATAATTTTATAAGGAAACATGATGTGGAATTTTTTTGGTTTTACTCTATTGGAATTTTAGAACATGTGTGATTAGTTTTGTTAAAACAGACTCTTATAATGTCATGAGAAAATCATTTGTAAGTGATATCTTTAAAATACAAGATCAAGTAGTTATACTTCTTAAGTGAGTTCAGCAGTACAGTAGCCTATATTTAAATTGATTACTTTACAAATTTCATTAAATTCTACTAATCACTAACGGCAGTGGCGGCTCCTGCATATTTCTTAAGAGGAGGAAAGAAGTCAACAGCACGAAATGACACCTTCTTGAATGAAACATGCTACAAATTAGCCTAAATGCATACATGTAATACCAGGTAGTGTTGGGGTTGGCCTTCCCTTCTGTATAGCAATAATCTGTTCTTGTAAACTGAGTTTCCTAAATTGTCCAAAATATATTATGTTTTCACTTCCATTCATTGTTGAATAATTACGCAAATTAACAATTACAAGGAAATTCACAACCTCGTAGCATATTTCGAGCACACTACAGCATCACACGTGTTGGAAGAGACTAGCTACTAACTCGTAACCGGAACCGTTTTACGGAAATGGAAATGGGAATGGGAAATAATCTGAGGAAAGCGAGAACACTGCAATCACACACGTGGTCTGTGTTGCCACATGTACATTTTCAGTATCACATGCTTTTGAGGAATGTCAGTTCTTGTAAAGTCATACTATCATTATTGTTCAAAGCTGCCGGTGGCCGATTAATTTTTTATGTTAAAAATGATGTAGTTTGGAGTACCTACTTTCAGTTTCAAATATATTTGTACAAAACTGACAGCTTGGCTGTTGCCCTGTCTGGTAAACAATGAATAGAAGTGAATTTCAGGGGCCAACTACGTAGAACTACTTCCTCTTTGTTTTACATAAACCCGACTTTAACTTTCAAATATCCACGAAAGTTTCAAACAATGAATAGTAGCCTATATAATGTGCAGTGAATAATATTTTTGATTAATAATTGAAAAAAAAGTTTACATGGTGTCTTTCATAGCGTTGCGTTAAAACTGGTTTTGTTGTGTCTCCTCCTAGATGTGTTATAGTCCGGTTGAATGCAACATCGTTAGGTGGCAGCGGTAGCAAGCTTGCTGCACGACCAGTCGGTTTCTCTTTCCCGCCCATGACTGATTCAGAGGAGGATCTCCTCCCTCTCCGTTCATTTACTTGCTTTAAAACTCTGCTTCTTTGTCTGGCCGCTAGTGCGCTGTTGTCTATGTGTGTTAACTGCAGTAAAGGACGAATGGAGTGCCTTTCCTCCACACAAACAATCTCGCATCTTTCTCACAGTTTTCTACAGCACATGAGCGCGCATTGTTTAAAACTCGATCAACCTAGTTTTTCTTATAGCTGTGAACTTAAAAATTATCCAATCTTCATCCAATTTCAAGGCACATAATTTATTTGGTATTTACTTTCACAAGAAGAAAATGTGAGGAGGACGTTCCTCTCTTCCCTCCCCCTAGGAACCGCCACTGACTAACGGTCTTACTAATAAAAACTCTATATATAGACGTTTAACTGTTTTATACTTATACAATGAGTAGCTCGTTTATATGTCGTATGTAAATTCCTTACTAATAATCAGTACATATGTCATGTATAACAGTATAACTGTTACACAGCTACGTTATAGTTTCGTCATTATTTAGTTACGAAAGGCAATAGAATATCTGAGGTTCTCTATTGCATCCAGTAGAGCGCTCTAGTGTGGCGTGTTAAATATCGATATTGCAACTGGCTCTAATCGATGACCACACTATATTTTGGTCAAAGAGTACAAGCTACAGCAATATTATTTTGTGCTCTTTGGTTTATTCTTCTGTGGTTACAAGGCAACCATCATAATAAAATGACAGTCGAGACGAACAGCTGTTAGAAGGGCGGCCATTTTTTCTCTATATACAGCGCTTAAACAAGGGGTTTCGTATATATAACTACTGCAAAGCAATTCCCATTGTATAGTTACAGCCTGTTTATACATCCATTGCATATGCATGGTTTATTATTAAAGTTTTCTGTGTCAACTCTGCATAAGTCTCATATAAAAACTATACACTGTTTATTAGTAAGACTGTAAATGTTATAGTATGATTCTTCTTTTCATTTATTATTATTGTAATTGTATTATGATTTTTCCTTTTATTTATTTTATTGTATTTGTATTTCTGGTGGTGTGATGGCCTTAACTTCAACTCAATAAATAAATAAATAAACAATAAATAATGAATAAATAAATAGATAAATAGAGAAATAAATAAAATTATCTACAATACTTTCCCTCACAGAACACGTAAGTACGAATGGTTGTATTTCTATCTCGCCAAAAATACTTTAGAAAAACAATATGCGTACTGCTCTCGTAAATTGGGCGAATGTTTCCAGTATGATTGTACTTCCTTCAAGATTGCCGCTGTCCCTGTTTCCTCCCACTCCAGTAACTCGCTAGACTAGTCGGAACCGCATTACTCTCAGCACTAAACTCCTCAGAGTATGACAGTACATATTACTGATATGCGGTATTACACCTGTCATAGAGATCATGCATCTTCTGTTGTTTAAGTTTCAACGCGTTCTTATTAATGGCCCTCAAAACTATATGTCCATGACCTTGAATAATTTATATGAAGCGTATTCAATTATTTTAGCAGTCAGCATGTACATAGTACTGATATGTGTTCTTACCTATCACAGAGCACATGTAATTTAATAGTCCACCCCTTTTAGTAGTGGCCCTAAGAAAATATCATGTCCATGACCTTGACATTTTTATTTGAAACGTTTGCAATGTCGTTAATAATCAGCTGGTACATAGTACTGATAAACGGTGTTACCTGCATTACATCACGTGCATCTCTTGTTGTTGCTGTATACTCAACCCGTTTTAAGTAGTGTACCTCAAGTTTACACATCCATAATCATGAATATCTTATATGAAGCGTTTGCAATTGTGTTAACAATCATCTGGTACATATTACTTTTATGAGGTCTTACCTGCCACAGAGCACATGTATCTATTGTTGCTATTTAAGAGTAAACTCTTTTTTAGTAGTGGCACTCAACTTTGCAACCATAAACTTGAATTATTTAAAGAAGCATTTGCAATTGTCTACATAATATTAAAATGAGACCTACATAGTACTGATATTCGGCCTTACCTGACATTTAGCACATATATCTATTTATGTTACTTAAAAGTCAACCACCATTTCAGTAATAGCCCTCAAAAAACTTTTCCATCTCCTTGAATTTCTCATATTAAGCGTCTGGAAATGAGTTAACAGTGTGCTTGTACATAGTATTAAAGTGTGGTCTCACCTATCACAAAGCACATGTTGTTGCTTAAGAGTCAATTAGTTTTTAGCAATGGTCCTCAAAATTACATATCCACGACGTTAACATTTTTATATGAGCCGAATGCAATTGTGTCAAACTAGCTTACCTGGTAGGCCTCCAAAGAACTGATATGAGGTCTTTTCTGCCATAGAGCACAAGCATCTCTTGTTGCAACTTAAATGTCAACTACTTTTTCAGTAGTAGCTTTCAAAATACATGTCCATGTGCTTGAAAATTTTATATCAAACGTTTGTAACTGAGTTAACAATCAGCTGATACATTGTAATTACATTCGGTCTTACCTACCACAGAGCACACATTGTTACTTAAGAGTCAATCCTTTTTTATTTGGTGGCCCTCAAATTTATTTGTCTATGACTTTGACAATTTAATTTGAAGCGTTTCCAATTGAGGCATTGACATGGGAAAGGTCGTAACTGCCAAAAATTCGAATTTTTAGGTTTTTCATTGAGAAGGTAGTAAATGGCCATGCCAATGTGTGTTCCATATGTAATGAAACTAAGCTGGAAACGTAGTCACTAGATGTTGTAAGTTGTATGTGCACAGCTGTTGGCGCGGAGAAGGTAGTAACTCCTTTTACAACATCAGAGTGTGTCTAGACAAATATGGGCTGATAACTGTGCAGGGCAGAATAAGAATCGGATGATTCTAATGGTCCTGATTTACATTATTGCCAAGAAACATTTTGATTCAGTGGACTTGAAATTCCTGGTTTCAGAACATTCTTACATGCCATGTGATAGGGCATTTGGCATCATAGAGAAAAGAAAAAAGAGATGCAATACCATGTAATAATGATGAAGGATGAGGATTTCTTCGACTTTTCTGCAGAATGTGACAAGTTTTTGAATACAACTCCTAACAAAATCAGCACCTTCAGCTGGATTAGACTCTCAAGAGCTGATTTTCCTCTAATAAAAACAAGACAGTCATTTAATGACCTTGAAATGTGGACAGAGCACAGGGTTTTTAAGAAAGGACCGTCATTAACGTCAATCCCTAAATTGCAGTGCTTGCAACACCTTGAAAGAAGACCAGTCGTCCCTGATGGCAAAAAAAGAGAACTTTGTTATCTATGTTAGACTTCCTCGATGAGAACTATCATGCATTTTACCGAAAAATTTGTGCATAATGTATAAATAACGTTAATTCTCAGTTTGGCTAAGGAGTGATTTCAATGTTGTATTTTCATAAAATAGGATTTCACAGATAAATCTGTGCCAGACTTTTCAAATTTCATATGTAACACAAACACGAGTGTATGGCTTTCATTTAAAGCAGTTTCTGTAATAATGTAAGTGAGAAAGTGTTCACAAATTTGGTTTTTGCTTCCCCTGAAAAATTTTGTTTTTGGCAGTTACTACCTTTTCCATGTCAGCGCCTCAATTGTGGTAACAGTCAACTGGTACGTACTGCTGATATGCTGTCTTCATTACTATAGACAACATGCACCCCTCTTCTAGAATTGGCTCTGAAGATTACTTAACCATGAACTTGACGTTTTAATATGAAGCGTTTGCAATTTTGTTAACAATCGGTTGGTACATAATATTGATATGCGGTCTTATTTGCCATTGAGCACATGCAGTTCTAGTTGTTACTTATGAGTTAACTCCTCTTTCATTACTGGCCCTCAAGTTTACAGTTCCGTGACCTTGACATTTGTGTATCAAGCGTTTGCAATTGTGTTAACAATGAGCTGGTAAGCCTACATAATAGTCATATGCGGACTCGACTGCCATTAAGCAGATGGGCATCTTGTTGTCACATAATATTCAACCCGACTTTAGTAGTAGCACTCAAAAGTACACATCCATGTCGTTGACATTAAAATATCAAGGGTTTGGGGCTGAGTTAACAGTCAGCTCGTACATAGAAATGAAATGCGGTCTTACCTACCACAGAGCACATGTTATTAATTAAGAGTCAACTCCTTTTCAGTAGTAGTCCTCAATATACATCTCCATGGCCTTGAATTTTTTTTTTATATCATGCATTTAAAACTGATTTAACAATAAGCTGGTACATCGGACTGAGATGTAGGTCTTGCCTATCACAGGATCATGTTGTTACTTAAGAGTCAATCACTTGTTTGTATTGGTCCTCATAATTGTATGTACATGACCTTGATTTTATATATGAAGTCTTTACAGCTGTGTTAACAATCAGCTGGTGGATAGTCGTGAATGCAGATTACCCACTGCCGAGCACATGTTGTAACTTAAAAAATAATCACTTTCTAGTAGTGGCACTCAAAATTACATGTCCATGACTTTAACATTTATAAATATAATGTTCCACTCGTGTAGTAATTAGCTGGTACATAGTACTGATAGTACTGATATGCGGTTCTTCCCCGCGATTGAGCACAGGCATCTCTTTATGTTACTTAAGACTCGTTTTAGTAGTGACCCACATGATTACATGACCATGCTATTTTTATATTTTATATGAAGCGTTAGCTATTGTGTTATCAATCAGCTGGTACATAGTAATGATAAGCAGTCTTACATGACATAAATCACAAACATCTCTAGCTTTTACTTCAGTGTGAACCGCTCTTATAGTAGAGGCCGCCATGTTTACATATCCATGACCTTGGCATTTTTATATGAAAAGTTTACAAATTATTGTGTTAATAATCAGCCGGTAGGCCTACATTGTACTCATCTGCGGTCTTATTTGCCATAGAGCACATGCATATCTTGGTACTAAATAAAAGCCGAGCCCTTGTTTTTTACTAGTAGCGCTGAAATGTACATGTCTAAGTCCCTGAATTTTTTAATTATGAGTTTGGAACTGATTTAAGAGCCAGCTGCTACTTCTTACTGATATGCGTTCTTACTTCCCACATAGCACAAGTTGTTACTTAGGGGTCAATTCTTTTTTAGTAATGGAGCTCAAAATTTCATATCCATGACCTAGACATTTTTAATGAAGGGATTGCTAGTGCGTTAACAATCAGCTGGTACATTATACTTTTATGCAGTTTTACCTGAGCACATGTATCTACTGTAGTTCATAACCTTAACTTTTTATATGTAGCGTTCGCAATGGTGTACATAGTAGTAATATGCGCTCTTACCTACTCATGTACCACTTGCTGTTACATATGAGTCAACACTTTTTTAGCAGTGCCATTCAAAGATACACATATTTATATGAAGAGCTAGCAGTTGTCTTTATAATCAGTTCTTAGGCCTATATAGTACTGATATGCTTTCTTATCTGCCATAGAGCATTAAGCATCTATTGTTGTTACTTAAAATCTACCACTATTGTAGTAGTACCCCTCTTTAAACATGTACATGTTCTCGAAATTTTTTTTGTATAAAGTTTTAGTACTGAGTTGACAATCTGCAGTTACATAGTGTTGATATGCGGTGTTACCTACCACATAGCACATGCATCTCTTGTTGTTACCTACATTATCCTCAGCAACATTACACCCAGATGGTTATACACAATTAAGAAATGATCGTTTAAATAAACATATGCTACATATGCTAGATCAGATCTCAATCCCAGAATAATACACATCTCCTAGCGAATATGCTGGAAAACCTGAAATATTATTTGTAGGAGTTTTGACAAGCTTTCAGAATTGTCTTATTTGTGTAATTTACCAACTCCCGAAGATTAAAGATATTGCAGATATCTAGAGATCGTTGTTGGAATTCATCACAGATTATGAACACATCTTAAAAATGGATGACTTTAACACAAATTTGTTAGCCTCTGATTCGAACTACACTAGACATCTATTGACCATGTTCCAGGATCTTGATCTAGCAGTCCTTCAAATTAACCCACCCACCCACCAAACACAATCTTCCGAATCCCTATTAGAATTAATTATTACAAAGAATGCAGACAAAGCACAAAACATGGACAATGAGCGGCTTCGGAATTTCGTACCATGATATTATTTATCTAGTATATTCTTTGAAGTGTCCCAAGCCCACGTCTAAACTCATAAGGTACCGTGACTTGAAACGTGTTGATGAAACCCAACTACTTTAAGACGCAAAGAAGATTCCCTGGGACTCAATATGGACCTTATATACTATTCACGAGAAAATTGTTAAACTAAACGAGTACATTACAAATTTATATGGCAAGCATGCTCCTATCAAATCTAAACGCGTAAAAAAGCACACTAGCACCATGGATGACAGCTGAGATACGTAGTATTATTACGGGCAGAAACGCTGCATACAAAACGTATAAATGTGACAACACAGAAATAACTGATAATTATTATAAACTCTTACGTAACAGAACTACTCAGACCATTAGAAACGCAAAAACTGAGACATTTCATAACATCTTGAATGTGGGAGCTAAATCTTCCGAAATGTGGAGAAACATACGGACAATTGGTTTAGAAAATCCCAGGACACAGGTACACAGTGTGCCAGTTGCTCTCGACGAACTAAATGACCATTTGGGAACGGTAAAGTCAATAACCTTGGATACGGTGGACAAAAAGCAGACAGTTAACGGATTACAAATGACGCCAATTCCGAATAGAGAAATATTTTTCTTCAATTATGTCACAGAAACTGAAGTAAGAGCGGCAATAAAACGTATTACTTCTAAAGCTGAAAGTGTTGATAATATTAGTATAATATTATTTAAGAAAATATTGGACATAATACTGCGGACATTAACAGATATATTCAATGCCTCACTCATAACTTCTACCTACCCAAATCCCTGGAAGAGAGCCTTTATCGCTCCGATCCCCAAAATTAAAACCCCAAATTATTTCCCTCCAATTAGTATCCTACCTGGTCTATCAGAATCTCTGCAACGTATTGTTCACAAACAATAAATGAACTGTCCAATTGAACATGCCTTACTGGACGAATAAAAATCCGGGTTCAGAAATGGACATTAGTATGACTACTGCACAACTAAAAGTGAATGAGTATATACGTGAAGCCACGGATGAACGTAACTTAACATTACTGACATTACTTGACTTCTGTAAGGCATTTGATACAGTTGACACAGACCTTCTATTATGTAAATTAAAGACTTCTGAATCTTTCTGAATATTCTGTTAATTGGTTGGAATCCTACATTCACGAACGTCAACAATGTGTCATTGCATGCGATTATTCTTCAAAAAGTTGTGTCCCAAAGTCTGGAATTCAAAAAGGATCAGTTCTCGGACCTTTAATCTTCATGATCTATATGGAAGTCGTCACTAATATGATAAAACACAGCAAATACCATATGTATGCTGACGATTTGCAAATTTATTTGCACTTCCACCCAGACGAGAACAGTGACGGGATAAACAAATAAAGCGAAGTCTTGAGTTCGATTTCACTGTGGGCACAGAAATTTGAATTAAGATTGAATCCATAGAAATCGCAAGCAATCTAATGGGACATAATTGTCTACGAAGCACTCTTGATAGCAGTACTATACCACATAAAATATTGAATGGGATTATTGTTAAATACAATGAAACAGTTAAAAATCTTGGCATTTTTATGGATAGCGATCTATTTTGGAACACTCAAGTAACACATATTGGCAAGAAAATATTTTCTCAACTTCCACTCCTTGTTACATATGAAAGAATTTCTGCCACTTAGTCTAAGAAAGAATCTTATTCAGCCGCTTGTATTGCCCCATTTTAATTATTGAGATTCATTGCTATCTAATGTAAGTTCACTCTTAGCTGAGAGACTACAACGTGTTCATAATATATGCATACGATTCATCTGCAATACTCGTAAATTTGACCATATAACACCTTCCCTCGAGTGACTCTCATGGGTGCGTCTGAACAATACATTCACTGTCTCTTCTGTTTAGACTCATGCATACTTCTACTCCGAATTATCTGTTATCTTGCTTTCAATTTCTTACAACTCTTCGAAACCGACATCAAGCACTTCTTACTATCCCTCTTCATAGAACGTCTTTATACTCATCATCTTATACTGTGGAAATATCTCGCCTCTGGAATTCATTACCTAATGACATAAGGGACTGCCGGAATTTATCACAATTCAAAATTAAATTGGAAAATTTTGTCTTAGTTAATGTTTGCAGTTATTTCTAGAAGTATTGATTTGTTCTTATTTCATTTTTTTTAAATCTGGATTAAAATTGAAAGTTTCTTATTTACTTACTTACTTACAAATGGTTTTTAAGGAACAAGAAGGTTCATTGCCGCCCTCACATAAACCCGCCAGCGGTCCCTATCCTGTGCACGATTAATCCAGTCTCTATTATCATACCTCACCTCCCTCAAATCCATTTTAATATTATCCTCCCATCTACGTCTCGGCCTCCCTAAAGGTCTTTTACCCTCCGGTTTCCCAACTAACACTCTATATGCATTTCTGGATTCGCCCATACGTGCTACATGCCCTGCCCATATCAAACGTCTGGATTTAATGTTCCTAATTATGTCAGGTGAAGAATACAATGCGTGCAGTTCTGTGTTGTGTAACTTTGTCCATTCTCCTGTAACTTCATCCCGCTTAGCCCCAAATATTTTCCTAATCACCTTATTCTCAAACACACTTAACCTATGTTCCACTCTCAGAGTGAGAGGCCATGTTTCACAACCATACAGAAGAACCGGTAATATAACTGTTTTATAGATTCTAACTTTCAGATTTTTGGACAGCAGACTGGATGATAAGAGCTACTCAACCGAATAATAACACGCATTTCCCATATTTATTCTGCGTTTAATTTCCTCCGGAATATCATTTATATTTGTTACTGTTGCTCCAAGATATCTGAATTTTTCCACCTCTTCGAAGGATAAATCTCCAATTTTTATATTTACATTTCGTACAATATTCTGGTCACGAGACATAATCATATACTTTGTTTTTTCGGGATTTACTTCCAAACCTATTCCTTTACTTGCTTCCAGTAAAATTCCCGTGTTTTCCCCCTTCGTTTGTGTATTTTCTCCTAACATATTCACGTCATCCGCATAGACAAGCAGCTGATGTAACCCGTTCAATTACAAACCCTGCCTGTTATCCTGAACTTTCCTAATGGCATATTCTAGAGAGAAGTTAAAAAGTAAAGATGATAGTGCATCTCCCTGCTTTAGGCCGCAGTGAATTGGAAAAGCATCAGATAGAAACTGTTCTATACGGCCTCTGCTGTATGTTTCACTGAGACACATTTTAAATAATCGAACTAGTTTCTTGGGAATACCAAATTCAATAAGAATATCATATAATACTTCCCTCTTAACCGAGTCATATGCCTTTTTGAAATCTGTGAATAACTGATGCACTGTACTCTTATACTCCCATTTTTTCTCCATTATCTGTCGAATACAAAAAATCTGATCAATAATCGATCTATTACGCGGAAAACCGCACTGATGATCTCTAATAATTTCATTCACATATGGAGTTAATCTCCTCAAAAGATTATTGGACAAAATTTTGTACGACGTCAACTAAAGTGATATTCCTCGAAAGTTACCACAGTTGGTTTTGTCCCTTTTTAAAAATAGGTACAATTATGGACTCCTTCCATTGTTCTGGTACATTTTCCTTTTCCCTAATAGCAAGTACAAGGTTATAAATTTCGCTATATAATGCCCTTCCACCCTCTTGTATTAATTTTGATCGATACCTGGAGACTTGTACTTTTCCAGATTTTCTACCGCAATTTCGACTTCTGAGGGCGTGGGTTAGGGTATAAATGGCCCAGCAAGTTTGTATTTCAATTTCGTCCCGATCATTTCTATTTTAGGTTAGTTAATTAGTTATTATACAATTACTCAATACTTTAAAGTTTATGTGACTGCAAACTGTATATACTGTATATTTGTGTGGCTTTATTTTGTTTATATTATTTTCATTCTCTCTGCTTATTTCTTGTGTAGCTTTATATTGCATATGGTGTATTTTTTTCTGTTTTTTCCTATTATTGTATTTGTATTCCAGGTGTTGTGGAAGAGAAGGCGTGATGGTCTTAATTAACCAGAATAAAAAAGAAAGAAATAAATAAGAGTTAACCAGTTTTCAGAAAGGGCCCTCAATGTTACATGTCCAAGACCTTGTTTTCCTTATTTGAAGCATATTCAATTGTGTTAAGTATCTGCTCGTAGATACTACAGATATACGGTCTCACCTGCCATAGAGTACATGCATCTCTTGTTACTTAAGAGTGAACCCATCTTTTAGTAGTGGCCCTCAAGATTACATTACCATGACCTTGACATTTATATATGAAGCGTTTGCATTTTGTTTTAACAATCAACTGGTAGACATACATAGTACTGATATGCGGTATTTCCTCCCACAGAGAGCATACATTTCTTGTTGTTACTTAAAATCCATTTCTTTTTAGCAGTAGCACTCAAATGTACATTTCCACGTCCTTGACGTTTTTATATCAAACGTCAGGAGCTGAGTTAAGTCAGGTAGCATATAGCTCTGATATGCGGTCTTACTTATGACAGAGCACATATTGTTACTTATGATTCACTCCCTTGTTAGAAGTGGCCCTCTTAATTACATGTCCATGACATTGACATATTATAAGCATCTCTTGTTACATAATTTCAACCCATTTTTAGTAGTTGCATTCGAATGTACACAAATTTCTCCTTGACGCTTTTGTATCAAGCGTTTGAAACTAAGTTAACAGTTTGATGGTATATAGTACTAATTAGCTATCTTACTCATCACAGAGCACATGTTGTTACTGATGAGTCCATTCCTTTCCAGTGGTGGCCCTCAAGATTAAATATCCATGACCTTAAGTGGCAGCTTGTGACGTAAAAAATGCGTGAAGCAGTGTTAGATCGACTTCTAATTTTACAACAAAAATCGTGTATAGGCCAATGTATATTAAATACTGGTATATTTTTAAAATACGTGACATTGATGATGATGATGACAATAATAATAATAATAATAATAATAGTAATAATAATAATAATAATAATGTAATCATAAATTAACGGTAATAAATAATTAATCATACCAATATTTTGAAGACAAGTTCAATTCTTTAGTTCATGGCAGCGAATTTATCAGTAATATCGTCGTGAAAGACAGATTTTTTATAATTTCGTGCACAATTTCCTTCTGCATGGAAAAATTTTTGTCTGACGAGAACCTTTGTTCTGGCGTGGAACTAGGCAAGTACAGTAGTTTTTAATGCGATTCATGGAAGAAAAGCTTCTTTCCGCGGACAAACTTGTTAATAACCTGCCCTAAATTTTTAAAGCACACTAATATTATGAACAAATATTAGTCTTAATTTAAATTAAGCATAATAACACTAATGTAACAAGTACTGTAGAGAAAATAATTTTAATGCACACAAGGGGATCTTTATGTACACTCGCACACAAAATCGATTCAAATTTAACTTTGTGTACACACCATAACCAAGCTTTCCAATTCCTCTTACATTATATATTCACACTTCTCAAGACTCGTGCTTGCTTCTTTAGCAAAACAGTTAACGAATTACAAACATATTCATTTAGTATATCTTTTCTACTGGCGAAATTAATTTTACACATTTAAATCTTTTCGGACTTTGATTTTATTGTAATTGTAATAGTAAATTTTTTATATTAATTATAATGTTATTTGTAATTGTAATTATAAAGTTAATACTAATTGTAATTTTATTGTTCATATTATTCAGTAGTTGGAATCTATTGGTAGTGGGGAAGAGAAGGCCTGACGGCCTTATCTCTACCAGGTTAAATAAATAAATACTAAATACTACTAATACTAAGTTTCTGTAATTTTCATTTTTAGAGTTGGCTACCCTGTTTAGTCTTATTTTCGTTGATTGATGGAACGCTGTGAATTCGTCTCCTCAACTATTTCACGTCTATCCAAAGCCACGATATTAACTGTTGTTGCGGGGCGAGGGGTGTAGGCTTGTTGCCATAGTAACCATAACTGAGTGAAACACCAACAGGAGAAAAATTGAGCTCACTTCACCGGCGTTGAACTTAAACGTATCGTAGTCTTGTTGCTACGGTAACCATAGCAAGCGAAATAGGAAGTCACAGTGCAAGAAGTGGATTCACCGGCGCTATGTTCTTCTTCAGCGCGGCGCGATTTTTGAACTTACATGAACATAAATATCATAAAATCAGTCGCGTGTGATGTAAAATATAAGTAAAATGAATTTTTCGATTTCTTGATTTGTATGGTGAAGCTGTGCTTCACTTGGATCACCTGAAAAGCCGTCTCTGATGACCTTGACTTTTTATATAAAGCGTTAGAAATATGTTAACATTCAGCTGGTACATGATACTGTACGGGGTCTTACCTCCCACAGGACACATGAAACTTCTGTTTTTACTTAAGAGTGAATCCCTCTTTTGGTAGTGGCCGTCAAGTTTGCATACCTATAAAACTGAAATTTTTGGTGAAGTCTTTGCAATTGTGTTAAATATCAGCTGGTATACACTGTAGTACCGACATGAGGTCTTACTTGCCATATAGCACAAGCATCTATAGTTGTTACTTGAGAGTCATCCCCGTTTTCAGTAGCAGGCCTCAAATGTACATGTGGATGTCATTTTATAATGAGCGTTTGGAAATCAGTTAACAGTCAGCTGATACTTAGCACTGATATGCGGGCTTAAATACTGTGGTGGACATGTTGCTACTTAGGAGTCACTTCCTTTTTAGTAGTGGCCCTCATAATTCCATGTCCATCACATTGATATTTCCTATATGAAGCGTTTGCAAACATTGTGTTATCAATCAGCTGGAACATAGACATCACATGCGGTCTTACCTGCCATAGGGCACCCGAATCTCTAGTTGTTGCTTAAGAGTGAAAGCCGATTCTACTACTGGCTCCTCAAAATTACATGTGCATGGCCTTGACATATTTATGTCTCCAATTGCCATTGTTGAAATGTTGATATTTTCTTAGTATTTTTTAAAATTATGTGCTGATGTGTTGAATATATGAACATATGTTTTTGGTTTTAATTTTCGCGTAACAGATGTGTCACCTGTAGGTATGCAATATAAATTCGTATTATTTATTTTATTACATGAAATTGAGTATACAAAATTTTGTGTGTTGTTTATTTCTATTATATTATATTTCAGTAAAATAACAGCAATAATGTTAGTATTTTTATTTATTTCTAAGCATGAATATTGTACCAACATTGAATATGTAACCCTACATTACATTTCTTGCACATGATTCTAATTTGCAGGTGAGACAGACTACATCTTTTTTGAGAGCAGTCAACTCTTGTGTGTTCTTCGACATCAAGGTCTCTCTTTACTTCTACAGGTACTCGATCTTACAATGGAGCATTCACCAAGTGACTTCTTTCTGATGGTTTACCATGCAGTTGGCAATATGTCAAAACAATAGATCTGCGAAACTAACAGTATACATAAGATATTCTTATCCGCTTTGAAAGACATCGCTCCACGTTTTTCTTTCTTCAAGGCATATGAGTTCATAAGTGTACATATCTTGAGACGGTTTTCATGCAATGTTCCTGTTCTTTCAGTCCCTCTTTCACTAAGTGCACTTAGGAGAATGTAACTCGCGAAAGATTTGTCAAAATATAGATTGTAAGGTTTGAAAACTGGGGCAGACGAGATTCCAAAACGTGTTGCACCTGACCACAGCTTATACCGAAATCGCAATGGCTTCCTGTGAATGTGTTGGTTAGCACTGTGCCTCCCATAATAAGGAACCATCGACTTGGTAATATAAACATGACTTGAAGCAACTTTATGGTAGTTATTTACAAAGTAACAATAACTTTGTAAAAATAAAGCCTCACTTTTGCAAACTTCTCTCCAGTTGGCAAATTTATATTTTCACACATATGCAAATATTGATGAATTTCAAAAAATCTATTTCTACGAATGCTATTTGCAACCATCTCATTATGGGTATCAGATTTGACCTCCCAAAACATCCTCATATATTGAGGTGTCAAGTAACCGGTCAATAGTAATATTGCAGTGTAAACTTCTACTTCTTTCGAATTTAGATTTAGTGAATGATTTCTCTGTAATGTATACAAATTTGACATGTCTACAATTAGATCAATAATATCATCACTAAAAACCAATTCAAAGCATTGAACCGGTGTAACGTTGTGAAATTCTTGCTTTTCCATGTTTTCATCACAATCACCTCTTCCAGATGTCAAGTGAAAATAATTTTCAATACCTGACCATTGCCTTTGTGTGCTCTCTTTTATATCCATTCTTGATACTTCCTTAGATGAAGACTGTTGTACCAAATTACTTCTTACTGCAGACACTTCTTCAGCTTCAGATATTGAAGTAGCAGTTACATTCATATTGATCTCAAAATACACTTTTTAGAATTGAACACTAATGTAATTTGTTGTCACAACAATAACTATTCACTCTCTACAATTTAACTTCACTCCCGTCAACAATGGGATTTGCTCTCCGCACAGCAACACAGCGTTCGTTATTGCACTCCAGAAACGACAATGACAATTTACTTGGACTATTACGAACAACAATGAACTGTTAATCTTAACTAATATTTACAATGCATACTTACAAATCAGATGTGTCAGTTCTCAGTTCACAGTTCTTCTAGCTCAGTCACTCGAGCTCACAGTATCTCGAACCACAGACCTTCAGAGAAAGTCCACTGTACTCTAACTCTGGTCCCTCCATCTGCGGTCCACTGCACTCGAACTCAGGTCCCTCCAACTGCGGTCCACTGCACTCGAACTCAAGCCTTCGGATGCTGACACAGTTGCGGACGCACACTCGAGTCGAACTCCGGTACACAAGACTGGCTTGCTTGCTCTGGCTTGCTCACTGAATGGCTGAATAAACTGAAAACTGCCCAAGTTCGCTCGCGTTTCTTCTTTTATAGCAAAATCATAGTTAAGAGAAATATCTACTGGTGTCCTCTCGAATTATCTGGATATCTCCACTTCGGACGGACTTCCCTGGAAGATTAGGAAGGGTCCGTCCACCCTTCACTCCGACAGTAGCAGCTGCGCGCGCACTCTCCCCTCGCCGCTTAGACGTAATACACACCCTCCGCCCTTCAGCATGCAGATGCTCTATGTACCAGCACTTCGTCTGGCGCGCGCCCTGCCGGACGCGTGTTCGAACCCCGTTGCAGCTGTCACATTGCTCCCTCCCTAGGTATGCTCGTCCAGGGCAATCCCTTGATAGGCTGCTATTCGCTCCACATGCACCACCATCATCTTCCCTCGAGGTTTTCGCAGGATGCGATACACCACTTCGTTGATCCGGGTCACCACGCGGTATGGTCCATCCCAGACACGCTGCAGCTTTGGTAATTTCCCTTTGGTCCTGGTAGGTCGGTACAGCCACACCGCGTCGCCCTCCTGGAATTCTACAGAGTTGGCTACTATGTCGTAGCGCACTTTCGTCCTGTCGCTGGTCATCGTGAGGTGCTCTCTGGCCAGATGGTGTACTCCATTCTACTTCTCGGAGAGTTCTGCCACATAGTCAGTTGGTGGCTGGTCTTCGCCGGGTGGCGTGCCAAACAGCAGATCACAGGGCAGGCGCAGCTCTCTCCCGAAGTCCATGTTTGCCGGTGTCATCCATATTGTATCGTGGACCGAAGAACTGTAGGCCAAGAGGAACAGTGGGACTCTGGTATCCCAGTCTCGTTGATGGTTGGACACCACCTTCCGCAGGTGCTCTTCCACGGTTTTTATGTAGCGTTCCACCATACCATCGGACTGTGGGTGGAGGGGTGTAGTCCTGGGTTTATGCACTACCAGACGCCCGAGTAATTCTCCCATCAATTTGGATTCGAAATTGCGCTCCTGATCGCTATGCAATTCCTGGGGCACCCCGAATCGGCAGATGAAGTTGTCAAGCAGCGCGTCGACAACTGTCGAAGCCTCTTGGTTGGGAATCGCGTACAACTCTGGCCATTTTGTGAAGTAATCCATGGCGACTAACAGGTAGCGGTTCCCGAGATCCGTGACCGGGAACGGTCCAGCAACGTCGATGGCGATCCTCTCAAAAGGAGCTCCCACGTTGTACTGCTGCATGGCTCCCCTGCCGCGTGTCCTTTATCCGCGAAGGGGCTGCACAGGTGTCGCATCTTCGGCACCATTGTTCCGTGTCGGTTCTCTGATGTAGCCAGTAGAACCTCTGTCTTAACTTGTCCTGCGTCTTGTTGGCTCCCAGGTGGCCTCCAGTCACTCCAGCATGAGTCTCCTCCAGCAATTCCTTTACCTTACTCCTGGGCGGGACAAGTTGTTCTATGCGGGTCCTTCCATCTGCCGACTCCCAAATCCTCTTCAGGATACCGTCCTTGACAGTGAAGGATTCCCACTGGGCCCAGTATTTCTTGTAATTGGTGCTACGATTGGCGATATCGTCCCATACTAGTCTCTGGCCGGACTCCACATCACGAAGTAGCTGTCCAATGTTTCGGTCCTCCAGCTGCTCCCTCCTTATGGCGACGTTATCCATCCTGGGGTCGGCTGGGCGGCAATTGCTCGGACTGCGTGGGCAACATCACGTTCTTCTACTTTCAGGCAGTGTTTTGCAGCCATCCGGGCACGGGCGTCGTGATAAGGCATAAGCGTTGGAGTGTTTCTTTCCCTGGCGGTGTTCAGAGGTGAAGTTGTACTCTTGCAGTCGTTGAACACAACGGGCGGTCTGCCCCTCCAGATTATTGAAGCCCAATAGCCAGGTGAGTGCAGAATGGTCTGTCCTCAGATGGAATTCCTGGCCATACAAATATTTGTGGAAATGCTTTAGTACTTCCATAATGGCAAGAAGTTCTCTACGCGTCACACAGTAGTTTTTCTCAGCCTTGGATAGTGTTCGGCTGAAGTAGGCAATCACCCTCTCTTGCCCGTCCTGTTCCTGAGAGAGTACTCCGCCGAAGCCTACATTGCTTGCGTCCGTGTCGAGCGTGAAGTTCCTTCCAGGGATGGCATATCCCAGTACAGGAGCAGTGCAGAGCGCCACTTTCAGCGACTGAAAGGATGACTCCGCCTCGTCCGTCCACTAGAATTGTCGTTTCTCCTCGGTCAGCTGGGTTCGAGGCTTAGCGATGTTGGCGTACCAAGCTACGAACCTTCCCTAAGAAGTGCAGAGGCCGAGAAAGCGGCGCAGCTCCTGCTTGTCCCACGGTCTCGGCCATCCTCTGACTGCTTGTAGCTTCTCCGGGGCCGTGGCCACACCGTTGGTCCCTACTACGTGCCCCAGGTAGCTTAGCTTCTTCTGGAATAGATAACATTTCTTTGGGTTCAACTTCAGCCTGGCTTGTCGCAGACTCTCGAACACTTTCCTCATGTTCGACAGTTGTTCGCCGAATGTCCTGCCGAAAACGATGACGTCATCAAGGTACAGCAAACAGGTGTCGTATATCAGGCCTCTCATTACGCACTCCATTAGTCTCTGGAATGTAGCCGGGACGTTGCAGAGGCCGAACGGCACAACGGTGAGCTGCCATATTCCCTAGCGTATAGAGAATGCCATTTTCTCCTTATCCTCCGGATGTAGCGCCACCTGCCAGTATCCTGACTTCAGATCCAACGTCGAGAACCACTCTTCCCCGGCCAGGGTGTCCAAGGTGTCGTCAATTCGTGGAAGGGGAAAGCAGTCTTTCCTGGTGAAGTCATTCAGTCTTCTGTACTCCACGCAGAAACGCAGGTCCCCATTCTTCTTCTTCACCAGCACCACAGGTGATGACCAAGGGCTGTCGGATTCCTCAATCCCCCCTCTTACTTTCATGCCCTCCAGTTGGCTGTCAATCTCCCTCTGTTTAGCTAGAGGGACGTGTCGAGGAGGTTGTCTGATTGGGCGAGCAATTCCGGTGTCAATGAGTCGTTTTCGGAGAGACTGAACAGTCTTGAAATTCTGTCAGTAGATCGTGGACTTGTCTTCTATCGCCTTTGCTTAAATTTCCCGCCAATTCTCGAGCTAGCTCTTTCAGCGATGAATCTAGAACTGGACGTGGTCGGTGACACTCTTCGTTATCAGCTAGAGACGCGACAGACACCACCGGCTCGACGCTACGTAGTACAGTTCCCCTAGGCACCTTCTTGTCCCGATTGGTAACATTCAGGACCCTCACCGGTACCACCTTGTACTTAGGGAGTAGGGATCTGGCCATATAAAGAGTATCTATCAGAGTTGTCTGCGAATTGAGGAGCAGGTTTCTCTCAGGGTGTCCGTCCAGTCTTGCCGTCACCACCATCTCGCAGACTGCCGGGATTGTCACATGATTCTCCAAGGTGAGTCTGCTGGCCATGGGTTTGGGCTTCGACGTCCCTCAGGAACACTTCATCCTGACCAAAACGGATTATACGGCGCCGGACGTCTACCGTTGCATCGAAGAACCGCATGGCGTCGAGTACCAGGATGACGTCTTCAGTGTTGTCGGCGACGTACACTGATATCTCCAGTCTCCTCTTTCCCAAGGACAAATCCAGGAAAACCTCATTATGGATGTGCAGGCTCGCCTGAGACAATACGTAGCAAATACCGGAGCAGCGGCATCCTACCAGGTAGGCCACGCACGACTTCCGGTCTGGCGATAGTGTGAGATGCCCAGGTGTCTACCAGTACTCTGCATGGGCGGCCTCTTATCCATCCGTCAGCAATCAGCCCATCGTCGCATCTTCTGTTAACCGTCCTCAAGATCAGCCGAGGGGATGGTGATGACGGCGCCGACGTGCCCCTCATCGCATCGGCCGCTTTTAATTTTCCTGTTTGTGACCAGATCGGTCACAGTCCTTCCTCAGGTGCCCAGCTTCGCCGCAGGACCAGCAGGTGGGCACTCCTCGTCTTCGTCGCTCGGGAGATTTCGGTTGACGCTCCTCGACGTCGGCCGCCGCGACGCTCCGAATCCGGTGCGACGTCGAGACATTCGCCGTCAACTTTGCAGCCTCCATTTTGGGGGCCCCCGTCAGAGCTGCGTTGATGGTGCCAAGAGTAGCTGTTGTCTTATTTTCTGGTCTCGAACTCCGTTGCCGAAGGTGTAGGCCACTTCTCCAGCGATTAAATCAGTAGGCAGGCCCCTGAGAGCCTTATGGGCCAGTTGTTCCACCGCCATCCCAAATTCTTGCAGGGACTCGCCTGACTGTTGGACCCTCGTTTTCAGTTGGGTTCTGAATGCTGCCGCATGTTGATGGTCACCATAACGTCCCTCCAAGGCCGCCATTATCTCAGCGGCTGTCCCATCTTCTGGAACGCTGTGAAGAATCTCCGACGCCTGTCCCTGAAGAGCGGCCAGCAGCTGAGTGGTTTTCTCTCCTGGCTTCCACCCATTGTGCTCTGCGATGGCCTCGAACTGGCGACGGAATATCGCCCAAGACATCGTACCGTCGACCTTCGGCGTCTTGACGTTGTGATGTCTGGCTGAAGGCGATGGTTCCGCAGGGCCACTATATGGAGTCCTCAACTCTGTGCCCGCTTCTTGCTCGGCACGTCGAAACTCTTCGGCAACTATCTGTTTATGTTCTCTAGCCTGGCGATCCACCAAGGCGAGAATGTGCTTGTTTTCCTCAGCGTGTTTGTCCATCATCTCACTCGTCTTGTCCAGCAACTCGCTCGTCTGCTCTTGACGACGCTCGAGATCGCGGATTTTACCATCGAAATGATCTATATCCTGTCTCAACTCGGCAACTTTCTCGTTTATAGTTGTAAAATTCTGCTTTAGTTTATCCAAATCGGCCTTAAGTCCGTCTTTTACGATGGCGACAATTCCATCTACGTGGGCCGAAACGCTTCCAATTTGCGTAGTGACGTCATTTTTAACTCCGCTTATGTCGCCTTTCACTCCGCTTATATCGTTCTTCACCTCACTGATGTGCTTGTTCATGTCGTTCATGTCGTCTTTCATTTCTGCTTTTACGTCACTTATGTCATTTTTCCTTTCAGCTTTCATTTCCGCGATGGCTTGCAGGATCTGCTGTAGGTTCTCCATTATGTCTATAATGTCCCGATTCTGACACCAGTGTAACTTTTTAGAACTGAACAACAATGTAATATATTGTCAAAACAATAACTATTCACTCTCTACAATTTAACTTCACTCCCGTCAACAATGGGATTTTCTCTCCGCACAGCAACACAGCGTTCGTTATTGCACTCCACAAACGACAAGGACAATTTACTTGGACTATTACGAACAACAATGAACTGTTAATCTAAACAAATATCATAAGCACTATTTACAAATCAGAACTGTCAGTACTCAGTTCACAGTTCTTCTTGCTCAGTCACTCGAGCTCACAGTATCTCGAACCACAGACCTTCAGAGACAGTCCACTGTACTCAAACACAGGTCCCTCCAACTGCGGTTCACTGCACTCGAACTCAGGTCCCTCCAACTGCGGTCCACTGCAAACGCACTCAGACCTTCGGATGCTGACACATTTGCGGACGCACACTCGAGTCCAACTCCGGTACACAAGACTGGCTTGCTTGTTCTGGCTTACTCACTGAATGCCTGAATAAACAGAAAATTGCCCAAGTTCGCTCGCGTTTCTTCTTTTATAGCAAAATCATAGTTACGAGAAATTTCTACGGGTGTCCTCTCGTTTTATCTGGATATCTCCACTTCGGACGGACTACTCTGGAAAATTCGGGAAGGTCCGTCCCACCTTCACTACGCAAGTAGAAGCTGCGCGCGCACCCTCCCCTCGCCGCGTTGACGTAATACACACCCTCCGCCCTTCAGCATGCAGATGCTCTATGTACCAACGTTTCGTCTGCCGTGCGCCTTCTTGGACGCATGTTCGTACCCCGTTACAGCTGTCAAATTACATTCATGTTAATCTCAAAATACGCCCAGGTGAATGATTCATGTTGGTTTCCGTTTCATAATCACTTTCTTCATCTGTTCTATCTCCATGATCAGGTGGAAATAACACTATTTCCACTATAGCATAGCCAGAAGCAGGTCTTTCATGATTAAACATCTCAATAATCTCATGTACTTTCAAACTGGAACGAATAAATGTATTTTTGAAACATAATAGAAATGCATATTCTGTAATGAACCGTGTCAGGTGACACCTTTAAATTCACTTAAAAATTTAAGACATAAAATTATAAATTCACTGATTGTGCTAAACAGCAATATTTAAGAAGATTTTGCATATCGAGCATTCATTACATTAACTTACCATTCACACTATTTCTTTGCTTCGAAGATGCCGGTGGTGAGGAGACCTCATTCCGTGATGCTTCCATATCAAACATTGAGTAATAACGGTCAACAATCGACATTAAACGACATTGTTGTTGGCTAAATTTGAAAACGAACGTTCCAAAAAAGTTAATTATTCGAACACTAAATTCTTATATCAATTCAAAGATTCTATGGGGCCATTTGAATTAACTGCACCTGTAGGTAACACGGGGAGATGACTGTTAAATCTATCGTGTTAACACTCATCTGGTAGTTCTACCTAGTACTGAAATGCGGTCTCAACTGCCATAGAGCACAAGCATCTATTATTGTCAGATAAATTTCAACCCTCTATTTAGTAGCAGTCCTCAAATGTAGATGCCCATGTCCAAGTCCATGAATTCCTTATATGAAGCGTTTGGAGCTCAGTTAACAATAAGCTGGTACATAGTACTGATATACGGTCTTAACTCCCACAGTGGACATATTATTATTTATTTTTTCAATCCCTTGTTTGCAGTTGGCCCTCAAAATTCCATACCCATGAATTTGACATATTTATATGAAGCGTTTTTAATTGTGTGCATAGTTTTGACATTGGTTCTTACCCGGCTTAGTGCAGATGCATCTCTTGTTGTTATACAAAAGTCAACCCGTTTGTATGGTGGCCCACAAGATTACATGCCCATGACCTTGAAATTCTTATATGGAGCTGTTGGAATTGTGTTAACGGTACATCTGATATCCGATCTAAGCTGCCTTAGAGCACATGTAATCTATTATTGTTACTTAAATGTCAACCCATTTTTAGTAGTAGCTATCAAAAGTACATGTCGATGTTCTTGATATTTTGATATCAAAGGTTTGGAATTGAGATAAAAATTATCTGGTACATAGTACATTATGCGATCCTACCTGCCACAGAGCACATGCATCTCATGTTGCTACTTCAATAAATAAACAATAATAGATAGATAGATAGATAGATAGATAGATAGAT